>NC_056744.1:1243527493-1243814993 GCF_019279795.1 Protopterus annectens | reverse complement strand
ACAATTTTATGAGTGCCCATAGTTTTTGCTAATACTAATCAGAGATGCCTTCCCTTTTGGGATGTTGCTTTATCATGTAGTAGCTTCCTCCTTCTATTGTATAGTTTGTTTATGGGTGGGGTCCACCAGACAGGGCCTGCCTTTGGAGGATTGGGTATTGGTTTTATTTGGGATGCATGATCCATGCATTCCTGAAGGTGTTCATAGAATGTGTTTATAAAGGATTCTGCGGTCTGGGCGTATTTTCCACAGGCCGGGGCTTTGAAGGATTCCACCTCAGTTTTGAGGTGTGAAATTTGCTTTAGAAGTTTTCACTGTGGTTTTCTGGGCAGGGGGTGGGGTCGGGATGTGAATATCCAGTGAGATTAGTTTATGGTCTGATCTTACCATTGAGGGATACACTTCTGGTCTGGAGCATAGAGTCCCCATGTTGGTGATGATCAGGTCCAGTATGTTTTCCCCTCTTGTGGGAGTGGTAACAAGTTGTTCCATAGCATTTGAGTTTATAAATTCTAGGAACCTTTGGGCTAGGGTGTTGGAGCTAGAGTAGTGCTCCGAGTCTATGTTTGGGTAGTTGAAGTCGCCCAATATAATGGTGTTTGGAGAGACATTCATATTTTGCAGTGTTCTCAGGAAGGCCGAGTGGGGTTCCTGGGTTTGGGAGAGTGGTCTGTAGCAGGCTATAAACTGGAAGGCAGTTTTACCCACTGTTAGTTGCACGTGGATAGTCTCTGATGCTTCGTGTTTTGCCACCAACCTGGAGGTGTCGGTATCTTTGATGAATATCGATACTCCCCTTCCTTTTGTGGTTCGGTCCAAGTTTTGGGGCCGAAAAGCATGGTTTGAGGTATAACCTGGTAGTGCTGGGGTGTTCTCGGGAGCCCTGAACCAGGTTTCTGTTACTGCACAGATATCGATGTTCTCCATGCTAAGGAGAGTTTAGTCGTGCATCTTGAGGTTTAGACTTCTGGCGTTGAGTAGCATTACTCTTAGTTTCTTATTCCTTGTGATACCTATGGAGGTGGGTTTGTCTTTTGAGCCTTGCCTAAAAAAGGCACTATGGGGGTAGCAAGAGCTTTTGCCAATATCCGAAGGCCCAGGGGTGACAGGTGCAAGCCGTCCCTAGCAAAGCATCGTGGCTTGTCGAGCATATCATCCCAAGCTGACAGGCATTGGATCCCCTTTGAATGACACCAGTACTTAAGCCAATTGTTGAAATTGATCATCTTGTCTTCATATTGTGGCATCATTCTTGGTAAGGGTAAGATGCTACTCAAGGTTAGGGTCATACCGGCCTGGGCTACATGCTCAGAGAGCTCCTTTATGTCTCTTTTCATGTAGTCCAGGAGAGCGTCTCAGGTCATTCACACCAGCATGGACAATGACTGAGTCATATTTGTACTTGCCTTGTGACGAGTGCTTGTGTTATGTGGCCGACAAGTCCCCGGGATCTATTCTAGGACCCCTTCTTTTCTGTAACTTTATTAATGACCTCCACTCTCTCATCCCAGAAGCAACATGCATTCAATACGCAGATGACTCCACTTTAATCTGCTCTGCCACTTCCCAGGCAGAACTATTAACACTGTCCCAGAATACATTTAATGTTGTGGAAAATTGGCTCTCTAATCATCATCTGATATTAAACCCTAACAAAACAAAGCTGCTACTTTTTCCCCCCACTCACAGGTCCTCACCACTATTCTTTACCATTAAATCTAATAATAGGTTCATAGGTTCATACAAGGCTATCTGCCCTAGGGCATTTACAAGCCTAGCCAGAGTGTGTTTGGCTTTTGCCACCCATTTTAAAATGAATTTTGCTATGCCCTTTTTCGAGGTTAGTATACTGTGCATCTGTCTAACAGTGACACAGAAGTGATACCCAGAGTAAATCTACGATCTCCCATCCACTCATCAAGATTCCTCTTGAAGAGAGTCAATGAGGGACTCTGCCTAACCTGGACTGGGATTTTATTCCAGAGTGAAGGGAGCCTCTGGGTTATGAATCTGTCCCTCCAGCATGTCCTATTTATTTCAGTGCTGAGGTTCAAGTCTCTCGAGCGCGTAGCATGATGGTATTTGGATTTTCTGAGGTGCAGCATGTCCATTAATTCTGGGTTGGACATGGCTTTATACGTCAGGCACAGATCGCCTCTGAGCAGGCGGTATGCCACTGAGTAGAGCTGGAGTTTATTTAACCGGGCAGCATATGGCATCTGTTTGAGTCCTTTGATCCTCTTGGTGAGGTACTTTTGCAGTCTTTCCAGTTGCTGCAAGTGTCTGGTAAGGTACATCCGAAAAGGGGCATTGTACTCAATTATGGGCCTGATGAGGGATGAGTAAAGAGGCACAATGACCTCCCCTGATCTAGATGTGAATCCCTTCATGATTAGGTGGGCTATATAAAATGATTTTCTAACCACTTTGGCCACGTGGTTGTCGAATGAGAGATTGCTATCAGCTTGGGTCCCCAGGTCCCTAATTACTTCTTCTGTACTTAATGGATTACCATCTATGTGGTAATTTGTGGGCACTTTGTTTTTGCCGAAGGGGATGACTATACACTTTTTGGTGTTTAGCTTGAGGCCATGGCTCTGGCACCAGTTGTCTGTTTCTATGAGGCCCTTTTGTAGGATGCTTGTGTCGGCTGGAGAATTGATTATGGCGCCCAGTTTGCAGTCATCTGCAAACTTGGTCAGCTACAGTCCTTCCGTGTTGGCCTGTACCTCCGAGAAATATATACCGAACAAGAGAGGTCCCAGGACTGAGCCTTGTGGGACGCCACTTGTTACTGGTTTGGAGTCTGACCTGGCTCCAGCAATTCTAACTATGTGGGTTCTGTCCTTGAGCCAGTTTGCAACCCATCTAGTGACATAGGGGTTTATATTTAAGCTGGTGAGCTTATCTATAATGCCCGAGTGGGGTATTGTATCGAAGGCTTTTGCGAGGTCCAGGTAGGCTGTGTGGACCACCTTCCCCTCGTCAATGGCCTTGGTGACTGTTTCAAAGAAATCGACCAGGTTTAAGATGCAGGATCTGCCCTTAACAAAGCCGAACTGGGTAGGATCCAGTGTCTGTAGGTCTCCAATATCTTTATTTATGAGGTCCATGATGATCCTTTCCTGCAGACCAAGCTAGTCAGGCTTATGGGGCGATAGTTTCCAGGATCCGTTGAGGCACCACCTTTGTGGAGCGGGACCACTTTTGCTGTACGCCACTCTTTGGGTACATATCCTGTAGTAAGGCTGAGATTGAACAGTAGTTTTATGTTTGGGTTTAGTTCTTCTTGGAGTTCATGTAGGGAGCCCGGGACACCGTCTGGTCCCATTGATGCTGTGTTTTTTGCTTTGGAGAGGGCGGCTCTTACCTGAGCATCTGAGATGTCAGGGGGGCAGCACTCTGCTGGGATAGATATTTGCCCTTTTGGTGGGGAAGGTGGGGGAAAGTTTGCGCTGAACCTGTCAGCTAGGATGTTGGCAATGTCTGTGGGTTCGGTGTATTTTTTGTCATTTTGGACTAATTCTGAGCATATCTGGGAATTCCCACCCAGGTTCCTAACATAACTAAAGAAAGCCTTGTGATTATCCTTAGTGTCCTGTGCAATTTGTCTCTCGAAGCTGGCCTTAGACAATTTTATGAGTGCCCATAGTTTTTTGCTAATACTAATCAGAGATGCCTTCCCTTTTTGGGATGTTGCTTTATCATGTAGTAGCTTCCTCCTTCTATTGTATAGTTTGTTTATGGGTGGGGTCCACCAGACAGGACGCCTGCCTTTGGAGGATTGGGTATTGGTTTTATTTGGGATCGCATGATCCATGCATTCCTGAAGGTGTTCATAGAATGTGTTTATAAAGGATTCTGCGGTCTGGGCCGTATTTTCCACAGGCCCGGGGGCTTTGAAGGATTCCACCTCAGTTTTGAGGAGTGTGAAATTTGCTTTAGAGAAGTTTTTCACTGTGGTTTTCTGGGCAGGGGGTGGGGTCGGGATGTGAATATCCAGTGAGATTAGTTTATGGTCTGATCTTACCATTGAGGGATACACTTCTGGTCTGGAGCATAGAGTCCCCATGTTGGTGATGATCAGGTCCAGTATGTTTTCCCCTCTTGTGGGAGTGGTAACAAGTTGTTCCATAGCATTTGAGTTTATAAATTCTAGGAACCTTTGGGCTAGGGTGTTGGAGCTAGAGTAGTGCTCCGAGTCTATGTTTGGGTAGTTGAAGTCGCCCAATATAATGGTGTTTGGAGAGACATTCATATTTTGCAGTGTTCTCAGGAAGGCCGAGTGGGGTTCCTGGGTTTGGGAGAGTGGTCTGTAGCAGGCTATAAACTGGAAGGCAGTTTTACCCACTGTTAGTTGCACGTGGATAGTCTCTGATGCTTCGTGTTTTGCCACCAACCTGGAGGTGTCGGTATCTTTGATGAATATCGATACTCCCCTTCCTTTTGTGGTTCGGTCCAAGTTTTGGGGCCGAAAAGCATGGTTTGAGGTATAACCTGGTAGTGCTGGGGTGTTCTCGGGAGCCCTGAACCAGGTTTCTGTTACTGCACAGATATCGATGTTCTCCATGCTAAGGAGAGTTTCAGTCGTGCATCTTGAGGTTTAGACTTCTGGCGTTGAGTAGCATTACTCTTAGTTTCTTATTCCTTGTGATACCTATGGAGGTGGGTTTGTCTTTTGAGCCTTGCCTAAAAAAGGCACTATGGGGGTAGCAAGAGCTTTTGCCAATATCCGAAGCCCAGGGTGACAGGTGCAAGCCGTCCCTAGCAAAGCATCGTGGCTTGTCGAGCATATCATCCCAAGCTGACAGGCATTGGATCCCCTTTGAATGACACCAGTACTTAAGCCAATTGTTGAAATTGATCATCTTGTCTTCATATTGTGGCATCATTCTTGGTAAGGGTAAGATGCTACTCAAGGTTAGGGTCATACCGGCCTGGGCTACATGCTCAGAGAGCTCCTTTATGTCTCTTTTCATGTAGTCCAGGGAGGTACGTCTCAGGTCATTCACACCAGCATGGACAATGACTGAGTCATATTTGTACTTGCCTTGGAGTGACCGGAGTGCTTGTGTTATGTGGCGGATCCTAGCGCCCGACAGGCTGCTCACCGTGACCCTCTCCTTGTTCAGCCTGGTGAGCGGGACATCAGTGTGCCTGATGATAGAGTCACCGATTACAAGTGTATCAGGTGTGTTGTTTAGTCTTAAGGGCTGCGACTGTTTGGCACACTGGCTTTGTGAGATATGTGTTGCACGTGTTTTGTTTTGGGGTAGTGGCTGCTTGGGTGTCTGCTTTGGAGGTCTCTGCAGCGTCGGCAGATCTTTATTTAGAGCCTCCGAGTATGTTTTTGTGTGAGTATGTGTTTGGTTTTCTGTCGTGGTAGGTCTATGTGAGACTGGAATTGTAGTGAGTGTGGTTTCCTTCTCCTCCTGACTGGTTATACCAGTACTGAGTTGAGAGAGCTTAGCCTCCAGTTTGGCTATATGGTTGCATCTCTCACATGTGTTGGAATTTGTGGGGAGGAGGAGAGGGTTGTCTGTGTACATGAGGCAGTTGTAACATTGCCTCAAGATTCCCAGATTCACCAGCTGGACCGGAGGGGAGATTGACAACTGACCTTTGGACATGCTAGAATAATATTGGGAATTCCTTAATAATTGAAAACCAGGGCCAGTGGGGAGTGAGGGTGTAGTGCTTTTAATTTTTAGTGCTGACTTATATAATTGCTTTAGTGAGCAAGTGCCATGTAACTTAAGTGCTATGTGTTACAGGTAACTTAAATGCAAAAATGACAAACAGTAACTTTCTTTCAAGTGAAACAAGGAAATAAGTACAGTAAGCAATGCAGATATCACTAGTGATCCACAGAAGCTGAGAAGTCACAGATTAGGTGGAATTAGCATTCCAGGGAAATAACAAGCAAACAAACAACAAACATATAAACAAAGCTAGATTCAGCAGGCCTGGATCTAGTCTATGCTACGGCAAACAAGGTGTACCAATTTCAGTAAGATACAGTTCAAATATTCAGGCACTTTAAACCCTTAACCAGAAATTCCCAGCTCAGAAGGGCAGAGTCCAGCCTCTTCTCCCACAAGAGTGCAGACCACAAACCTTCGTAATGTAAAATAACTGGCCTGAAGCCCAAGTGCTTAAACCAGAACTAATACACTTTAAGAATAACAGACACTGGGCTCTCAATCAGCAGTTCCCAACTTAGAAGGATGAAAGCTACCTGTCCTGCCACCACAGTGCATGCCACAAACCTTCCTAATGTAAAACAACTGGTCTGAAGCCCAAGTGCTTAATCCAAAAGACTTAGAATGATAGCTACACTTTAATCAAGTTACTACCAAGCAGTAATAAATACAATTGAATACTTTAGAGAATGCCTGGATTAATGCTCAAGTTACACAAACAAAGCTAGATCCAGCAGGCCCAAATCCATTCTATGCCACAGCAAACAAGGCGCACCAACTTCAGTAAGAAGCAGTTCAGATATGCATGCACTATAAGCCTTCAACCAGAAATTCCCAGCTCAGAAGGGCAGAGTCCAGCCTCTCCTCCCACAAGAGTGCAGACCACGAACCCTCTTAATGTAAAATAACTGGCCTGAAAGCCCAAGTGCTTAAACCAGAATTAATACACTTTTAGAATAACAGACACTGAGCCCTCAATCAGCAGTTCCCAACCTAGAAGGATGTAAGCTACCTGTTCTGCCACTACAGTGCAGACCACAAACCCTCTCAGTGCAAAACAACTGGTCCGAAGCCCAAGTGTTTAAACCAAAAGGCTTGGAATGAGTTACACCAAGCAGTAATAAATACAATTGAGTACTTTTAAGATGATGCAAAAGTAAAAAAAAAGTAGGTAGAAACACATGTACAGTAAAAGCAGATGAATTTTTTTTTTTTTTTCTGAACAAGTGCTGAGATCAAAGAAACAGATTTGAGTGCTGAAACTAGAAAACTGGCTAGTTATAAGAAAAAAAAACTAAGCTAGAAGGCTTCCCTCCAACACAGAAGGGCTTGGGGGCTCAGAAGCCTATTGAAGGTTTTAGTGTGGCTTATTAGTTATTTTTTTTATACAACTATTTGTTTTGTTTTCTTTTTGTGGATAGTGACAATAAGTTTCGAATTAGTTTTGTTGTGGGGTGCTGCATGTGAAAGTGATTATGGCCATGTTTTATTGCTCAAATACTAGGTTTTTTCTGCTGGCTCAATTGAAGCAACAGTCCACTTCACCCATAGATATGGCTCCAGTGAGACATTCTTGTACATGCTTACAAGCCTACTGTAGGATGCTACAGGTTAGTTGTATGTTTTTATGTATGACATTATTTTGAGTCTCTTTCATTATTTATGACAAATCTTGAATTTTGAGTATATATTGTAGGAAGAAATAAGTATGACTGATGCATTCAGTGTATTGTTGTGCCATGATTTGTACATAACTAGTAGAGTCGTATGTTTATACTAGACTAATGGCCACCAGAGTCTTTACAAGTCCAAAATCATGTATAACTTTTAAATATTACCCTAATTCATGATAAGGAGGGAGGCTGGCCTAGTGGTTAAGGGGGAAAATTGAAGTGCATTAACCCACCACCAAGTTCGCGCAGTAATGGGCGTGCCTGCCATGATTGACATGTTGGAGGGTGGGGATTAACAATGCCAATGTGCCGTGATTGACACGCAATGCAAATATAATGGTATTTAATATTTAATAATATTAATGTCTGGTATGCACTTCACAGATAAAGATTCTAGTTGTCTACTGATGTACTATGTTCTTCATCTGTAAATATGTTGTAAGTAATTGCTATGTAAATTGTTAATCACTATGTAATCCAATGTAAATACTGTTTAATTTAACTGTGGAGCTTTTCTCCCCGGGCCTCCGCTGAAAATGGACCTACGTCCAGTCAGACACCCCCGGTCAACAAATTTAAATAAATAAATAATAGCATTTAATAAGCACAAACACATGCTAATAATGACATGTTTAACAGGCACTACATAAAGGTACTTCTATCATATCATATATTGTCCAACTTAAATCAAGCATTTAATTTTTTGTGCTACTACTACCACACCAGCCAAAGCTCCGTATGTACCCAACAAAAATTCTTTATCCCTGCAGTTTTTGAACTTCACTTGCAGTAACTCCTGTAGAGAGAAGAAAACCTAATAGATGATCCTCAGTTACTGCCACTCAAATGTGTCCTTCAGATTTGCAGCTTCTCATTTACAACATAAAAAGATGTACTCAAATATTTATTTCAGATAGAACAATTTCTAATGATCTGTAATGTTAGCAGCAGCTAGGAGACCACCCTCTACCTCGTGCAGTCCTTTACTCTGGAATTACATCCTCAATTTTCTATATGGTGTCCCTAAACTAGAAACTGCCTTTACTTCAGCAAACCCTCACTGTTGTTTAACCACCAGTATCCCCCCAAACTGCCAATACCCTGCGCTACTTATGTAAGCTTACCTTTATAATCTCTTGTTTTTCTCCACTGACTGAAGCAGTGGATATCCATTCCGATACTTGAGCTACTTTATTTGCACAGAATAGCTGTATTTCTGTTAAAGACTCCACGTGTACACCAATGCATATAGTATATTTAGTACCTGGGCCACAACTGTTTAGTACTGCAATTAGCCTAGCCCACACGGCCAACCATTCTTAACTATTTTGAGAATAGTCCACTTCAGTATAGCATCTCCTTTTACAGCAATTCTAATTTTCCTACCCTGCATTAAATTGCTTTCTATCTAACCCAAGTACAACTGCAGCTTGTACTGTCTTCTCCATACCATTATATCACACTTCCTAGATTTTAACATGTACATATTGCGGTGGTACAGCGGTAGCGTTGTTGCCTCACAGCAAGAGGTTCTCCTGTTCGATTCCCGGCTGGAGTGCCTCCTGTGTGGAGTCTGCATGCCCTTCCCGGGGTTTGAGTGGCCTCCGAAAGACATGCGTGAATGTGCATGACTTCGCTGAACGTTGGGGAATCGGGCTGGCAACTCCAGTCCCAGGCCTTAGCAACATGGTATAAATGTAGAGCATGCCCTGCAGATATGATAGGGTTGTGGACAGAAAGGGTTTTCCTCCTTGAATGATAATGATGGAGGACGAACAGAGTTGTACTGAAGCATATTTAGTGCTAGACAAGCAGATTATTGCTGGCTACTGTTGTAGCTGGGAAGAAGCTATGTATATGTTAGTTGAGTAGTTGAGTAGTGGGTTCTAAAAGGGTCATTTGCTGCAAATTTAGCCACTTTGTTATAGCATTGCTCAATTTTTGCTTTTTATGCTGCCTGGAAGTTAGTAAGAATGGGTGCTCCATAAACTAGTGAGGGGAGGTGCTAAGTAGTGGAACATATAGCTTTAGTTGTGTTGGTGAGAAAGTTTTGGAATCTGTAAAGCAGTGCAAGTTTTTGTTGATTTTTTTATATAGTTTTGTATGTGCATTTCAAATGTAAGATTATAGGTTCATAGGTAAGGTAAGTACTAGGCTTGCTGCTCTTGCAGGCCATTTTATCTAGGTAATTTCCCATTTTGTGTTTGAACTATTCTTTCCCACTTTGTTATAGATTGGCCTTTACCCATGGTTGATAATTACATATTACCCTAATGAGAATAGCTGGGATCATCCCTTAGATAATTTGAGTGGGCCCATGCATATTTATTTATTTATTTATTTATTTCCAGTTTGATAACCGTGGAAGTCCACTGGGCCCGAAAGCCCGTTTTCAGTGGAGGCCCGGGGAGAAAAGCTCCATGATAATACATTACACACAAAAACACAGCAGAACAGATCTAAACTAATACACACAAAAACACACTCTGTTCTAATAGCATAATACTTTAACAATTTCCAAACAAGAATGAGGTGCATTGGGCACTATACATAAGAAAAAGATATATTAGTGCAACTGTGAATGTTAGTAAAGTAGGAAAGGAAAGGAAATTATAGATAGAGTTTGAATGCAAGAGCAGGGATGCATAGGAGAAAGCAAGAAGAAGCAAAGAAATTAAAGGAGAGGTGTCAGAAGAGGATAGAAAAGAACAGATAACTAATGTTCAAATTGTGGTTGAGTCCAGGAGACCACCTTGAGAAAAAAAGTCAAAAGATTTAAGGTGAGAGTAAGCATAGCACTTGAAGGAAAATAAAGGGTTTATTCAAGGAGGAAGGAGGAGATAATGAAGAAGAGAGGGAGCTAGGAGAGTGTCAGAAGAAGGGGAACCAGGGGTGGGATGGAACTAGGATAAATTGAGATCTAGGTAGGAAGTATACAATTACATTTCCAATTTTGGAAAAGGTGAGAATGAAGAAGAGATTTAAAGTGTTCATAGTTTGTAGTGGCTCTTAGAAGGGAAGGAAGTGAGTTCCATTTTTGCTGTAGTATAGGAAAGTAGGAGTTGGCCAGGGGTCTTTGGGTTTGTAAACTGAAATAAGATTTTGGTGGCTAGATCTTAGGGCCTTGGAGGATTGTATATGGTGAAGGTATTAGATAATGCTGGGCAAGCAGTGGGTTTAAAGATTAGTTTGTGTGCAGTAGTAAGTTGGAGGAAATTGAGTTGATTAGGGAGTTCTAGCCATTGAAGACTACGGAGGCAGATGCAGTGGTGTGTAGAATGAGTGGAGTTAGTAGCTTAATTTGGCAATTTTGTAGTAGCAACTTTCAAGTTTTGTGGAGATAGAAGTGGAGAGATTGGATAGAAGAGGAGCACCATACAGTAGAGAAGGGAGAAGGAAGGTAGTGGCAAGAGTTTGTCTTGAAGATGGAGTAAGAAAGTTTGCATTTCTATAAAGCATACCGAGCTTCTGATGAGTTTTCTTTATGTTTAGTTGAATATGATTATTAAATTTCAGGTGTTCATCAATGGTTACTCCGAGTAATTTAGCACTACTAACAACTTCTATTGAGGACTGGGAGGCTAGAAATTATGAAGGATGACTTATCAGGAGTCAGAGCTTTTGAGGGGGAGAAGAGAATGATGTGGGATTTATTGGCATTGAGGGAAAGATGATTTTGAAGCATCCTATTTTCTATGGTTGTGAAGGCCAATTGGGTTTTGGCTTGGAGCTCGAAGGTTGCAGAGCAGATAACAGTGGAGTCATCAGCGTATTGTACTATTTGAGCAAGAGGAATAGAAGAGTGAAGATCATTGATAAAGATGTTAAAGAGCAAAGGCCCGAGAATAGAACCCTGAGGGACTCCGGTAGGGGTAGGTAGGAATTTTGAGGTACCAGTATT
Source organism: Protopterus annectens (assembly GCF_019279795.1). NCBI lineage: Eukaryota > Metazoa > Chordata > Ceratodontiformes > Protopteridae > Protopterus > Protopterus annectens. The sequence continues at coordinate 1,243,803,717 of NC_056744.1, read as the reverse complement.
CCATTTCACAGCTTGGGATCTATCAGAGATAACTTCTGAACCAAGAAAGAGAGTTGTGGGAGAGATTGAGGTTAGAGAGGTGGTTGAGAAGGAGAGTGTGGGATATAGTGTTGAAGGCCTTAGAAAGGTCAAGAAGAACAGTGGAGACAATTTTTCCAGAGTCACGGGCTTGGTTGACAATTTCTAGGAAGGAATGAAGAGCGGTTATGGTACTGTGGTCAGGCGAAACCCATGTTGTGTGGGAGTGAGGAGATGGTTATCGAGAAGGTAGGGCATGAGTTGCTGGTGTATGCATTTTTCAAGAATTTTGAGATTGGGGAAAGAATTGCTATTGGGCGGAAGTTAGAGATGGTGTTATTTTGCCTCCTTTATGGAGGGGCAGAATGTGGGCAGCTCTCCAAAGTTTGGGAACATAAGATTCTTGGATGGATCTATTGATGAGAATGCTGATAGGTATGGCGATGCCATTTGCTGCGAGCTTGAGAAAGAGTGATGGAATGTTGTCAGGGCATTGGAGCATGGTTTGAGTTTGAAGAATTTGTTTGATACTGGTGGTAGACACGGGATGTAGAATGAAAGTGGGAGGTGGGTTATGAGAGTTGGAGTGAGGGATGGGTGTAGAAGGATGCTTTGGGTTAGGGGTAGGGGTGGAAGAGGAGAAGGATTTAGTCAGTTCAGCTATTGAGCCAGTAAAAACGAGTTAAAGAGAGTTGCTATTTCAGTGTCAGTCTTATTATTGTCTGGACAGGGATTGGATTTTGTACCTGGATGTAAGAGTGAATTGATGGAATTCCAGAATTTTTTGGGATTATTTGTGAGGGAGGACTGAAGTTTGCCGTAGTAAGATTTCTTATCCTTTATAATAAGTTTTTTAGCAAGATTGCGGAGTTGCTTAAATTGCAGTAAAGAGGCTGGGTTTTTATTTTTGTTGTATAGTTTCCATGTTTTGTCCCTTTGTCGCATTAGAGTTTTAGTGTCTTTTAGTTAGCCAAGGGGCAGAGTTGAACTTTATCCTTTTTGTACGGGGAGGGGCTTGGGAATCTAGGATTTTAAGGAAGGTAGAATTGAAGAGTTCTAGGGCTTCATCTAGGGGAAGAGTGTTTAGTGAATCCCAGTTTGTTAGTTGAAGGGTTTCTGAAAATACTGAAGGATTAAAATTAGTTAGGTTGCGAGAGTGGGCATATTGTTGTTGGTGTGGGAGCTGTTGGGTTTTTCGGTTAATAAAGGCTGGGAGATGATCACTTAATGAGTCTGGTAAGGTACCTGAGTTGGAGATATTGTTAGGGTGGCTGACTAGGATCCAGTCCAAGATGGACCCTGGAGGGTTGTTTTTGTTAGGTCTGGTAATGTTGTTTATTAGTTGAGTAAAATTATAAAGATTGATAGACTGAAGGGGAGTATTGTTATTAATATTATTCCAATCAATATTTACATCACCTAGAATGAAAGTTTCCTGTTTAATATTGTTTGAGGCCCAACAGAGAATATTCTCTAGGGTGGAGGAGTTGTCTCCAGGAGGATATAGATGGTTATAATACAGATACTTTTGAAGTTGTTTATTTTGAGGATTCCTATGACTAGTTCTGCATTATTAAAGTTGGGAATGGTATTTTGGTATGGGCTAAGATTTAGCAGGCAGTTGTAGACTAAGGCTACACCACCACCTTTTGTTTAGGCGATCGGACCTGAGTGCTTGGTAGCCAGGTGGTAAAATTTCAGAGTTACTAGTTTGAGGTTTTAGCCAGGTTTCTGTTACTGCTACTATGTCAGGTTCAGTTATATTTAGCCAGGCATGAAAGTTTGTTATTTTGTTATTAATACTCTGGGTATTAATGGTAATAAATTTAAGGTATTTATTATTGTGCCTATTTGTGGGGGTAGTGGGAGAGAGAATGTTAGTTGGTGTTGGCCCAGGGTTAGGATGGACATCTCCTGCAAGAGCAAGACAAGAGAAGGAGTAGAGGAGTTGAAACCTAGAATTGCGGAGTAAAGTAAAAGGGAGATGTAATTTACATTTGAAAGTGGGAGACTTTTTGTAGAGTGTATGGTGTTTTAGTTTAAAGTAATGGAATGGATTTGGTTGAAGGAGGGAAGAGGATATCAAATAAAAATGGAGGGATGAAGGATGTGGAAGGGAGATAGTGGAGGATGAGTGGGGTGAAAAGAGGGTAGTGTGGTATTGGAATAAGAAGATGCATTATACAGAATGGTGAGAATGAAAAGACATGTAAATGAGGTGAGATAGTGTGGAGGAGTCATGGATGAGTAGTGTAGGATAGATATTGGAAGATAGGGTAGTGGTAGGCTATTTAACAGCAGGAAATAGCTCTGTGGAAGGAAACAGTTCAATAATGATCCAGTTAACTGTCAACAGTAATGAAATAGCAGCAAACTCAGCGTGAGCAATAAAAGTACAAACAATTCTATAGCAGATATCTCAGTAAGTAGAAGTGTGAGTGCAACAAAGAAAATGTGATGCAATAGTCAACCAAATAAGATCAGTAAAAATGTAAAACAGTACAACAGAAAAAAAATGAGACAACTCAGAAATGTGTAGTATGTGTAAATAAAGTAAATACAAACAGGGAAAAAGCTGGTTCTTTGACAGGAACACCCTTACAGAGCAGTGGGTACTTAGCAGATTGATCAAAAATAGACCTAGAAGGAATAAAGGAGTCCATCGACAGGGTCAAGATGCTGTGCTTTGTGCAGCTAGTCTGAATCCTGATGTAACAAAAGGGGGATGGGGTGCAATCACCTCTCTGGTTCCATCTCTCTTGGGTGTGTTGCAAGTATATAAAGTCATACCTCTCAACCTCACAGTGCAAGAAATCAGGGTTCTGTTAAAGGCAGAGGAAGAAGGCACTGATTTTCTTTGGGTGGAATATCCAGGTTATGGCAAGTCATTCTTCATTTCCATATACTGATTCTTCTGTATGCAATCAGAGACATGTCACAAGTTACTGTGTTTACTCCATTTGAAACTTTGTATGGCAGGCATCTGAAAGGCTTGCTTGACAAGACTAAAGAAAACTTTCAAGAGACTTTAAATGATGTACGATGGAGCAGCAGTTTACACTGCAATTGGAAATTTAGTTTGGCTACTAAACTACAATTAAAACACATTTTTTACGACAAAAAAAAGAAAAAAAATCATACACCATGACACCGCATTTTGAAGCCGCCTTTCTAATGCTATATGTAAAGCATTTAGGAGCTGCATCTGCCCATTGGTAGTGCATGGGGCAGTTCTGGAGTAAATTTGTAAATTTTCTGTTTCCTATCCATATATCTAAGTTGCACTTGAAAATGGACAAGGACGAGCTGTGTTTCATGCGGCAGTATCATCTGCGAGATATACCTGCCCCTCCAAACTTTAATGTTGCAGAAGCGATTTAGATACCTAGGCAAAGTATTTCTGATCAACAAGCAAGACCAGCACCAAAACAGACACATTCATGGAATCTTTATTGTAGAACAGAGATATCAAACCGGTTTCGGCACAGAGCCTTCATCAGTGATACTACAAACAACAAGATACACTGTTTAAATATTCAAACCACCTCACTTCCTGTGACATCACATCTCAAAAGCTGTATTATAATTTATCATTGAGCCCTGGTGTGAAAAGTGCACCTAACTTGACAATCCATCTAGTCTCCTTATAATTAAGTAAGGAATGCCAACCCCTCTTACATTTCCTATCTCCCTGTACTTTGTCTATGACACTAAACCTGAATCTGGCAGTGGAATGTGATTGACAGTGCCTGTATAAGGCACTGGTGATGTGTTTGTTGCGAATGTCACTCATATGTTCAGATATTCTCAAACAAAGGGATCTGGACGTCTGTCCAACATAAAAAGAGGAACAGGTACAACTGGCCAGATAAATGACCCAGTCTGATCCAGTTAGCATAAAAATTAATATATACTTGACCCGTATTCTGACTGGAAGAATGTTTAGACTTGCAAATGTGTTAACATGATGAACAGTGCCCACATGGAAAGGACCCAACCAGTTTCTCCCCTGTGATTGTTAATAGATCCACATAATTCTTGTTTATGCTATGATGTTTGTAATAAGAAAAATGGGATCCCAGTGTCTTGCCTCTACGAAAGGAAAACTGACAATGTTCTGGCATAATCTGACCCAAATGTTCATCGTGCATACAGCTGCAGTCATTACAGATGGGTTATCCTGCCGTCAGGCGGGTCCTCGGTCGGCCGAATTCCAAAGTCTAGCTCCGGCGTCAGTTGTCGTCGCTTCTTCCCTGACGTCAGTGCGGCAGGGGTATAAAAGAGGCAGCCAACGCCATTTTCTTCAGTCTTTCTTGCCGTGCGGTGCCCGAAGCAGAAGCAGTTCGCAAGTGCCGGTCGGCCAGCTCCTGAGATTTACGAAAGTATTTCAGCTGAAGTCTTCTTGAAAGCTAAGTACCCCATTGGGGAAACTTTTCTTGCCTCAGACCGATGTCAGACAAAGTTAATAATTGCATTTCATGTGGGAAGCAAATACTGCATAAGGATTTCCACTCTTTCTGTATACCTTGCTTAGGCTCAGACCACGACGTCTCGGCCTGCCGTTTTTGTGCTAGATTCAACAAGCGCAGTATTAAGCGTCGGGCGGAGTTCGCCCTTCACTTTTTTGGCAAAAAATTTAATTATATTATGTCGTCGGATACTCCGACTCCAGTTTTGAGCAAAAAACGCAAAGATAAGGACCGACATACGAGGTCCGCACCATCTACTGAAACCACGCTAAGGCCAACTACTGGTTCTCCGGTACTCAGCGAGGCGCCTACGCAGTCCCTGAGTACCGATGACAATGCATTACCAGTGTCTTCAGTACCCGAGGTCGCAGGCTCCTCTGCCCCCATTCCTACTACAGATACCGACGCCACTCCTGGCGGGGAAACTCAGAATTTAGACAGGCCTGCCATTTCTCAAGGGGTCTTCAGGCCTTCCTCCACCTCTATTAAAGCCTTCACTAAATCTAAAGCAGCCATGGAAACCAAAAAACAGGTTTCTCAGACCCCCTCTCAAGGCACCATGCCTAAAAAGCAGATGCTTAAAATGGCTGAGGATTTGATTACTCTTATCAGGGGTTCCCAACTCCCCTCTGACAAAAGGCACAGATTAGAGGAAGACCACCCTTCCTCAGATCAAGCTTCTATTACCTCAGAACTATCTGAGGACCAGGATTATGCCTATTCTCCATTCGAAGACTCTGATGCAGAGGAGTCTATTCCCTCGGTCTCCCCCCCTGAGGACTTCTCTTTTGGGGAAACCCTGCATACATTGAGGGAACACTTTCACTGGGAAGGCCAAGATTACTCAGATTCCAAGAAAAGGCTCAGGGAATTTCTTCTGCTCCCCCAGCACAGGCCCCTGGCTATCCCTCCTGTTTTAGATATATTGGATGATGTGTACACAGAAGCCAGCCTTAATCCAGATTCTTTGCCTCCAGCTCCTGTTAAACCAGACAGGTATTACCGGGTTCCTGATTCTCACCAGTTCCTATATAAAAGCCATACTGCTGACCCAGAAACAGTTTCACAGGGTCCCAAGGGAATTAAGGCCTCTACTGCTAAAAACCCATTACCTTCAGAGAGAGATTCCAGAGCTTTAGAAAGGTGGGGAAAAGGTGTACACCTCGGCCACTTTAACCATGAGGGCATTAAACTGTCAGTTCCATATGTTAAAGTATCAACAGTTTTTGATATCTCAGCTGAAAAGCAAGATGACACAACCAGAACAACTAGATTTAAAAGAGTTGCAGGATTTGTTGCATGGTGCAGAGCAAGTGGGTAAACATACCCTGCAGTGTGGTTTTGATGCTTTAGAGGCCTCATGTAGAGCTGCTGTTACGGGGTCTGTTATACGTAGGCATGCTTGGCTCAAAGAGCAAACCTTACCAGATCATGTCAAAGCTAAATTATTAGATGCACCTCTTCAAAAAGATGTATTGTTTGGTGTTAAAGCTGAGGAGGTACTAAAGAAAATGGAGGAAAAAGCGAAATCAATGCAAACAGTGAAAGATTTCCTTCAGGTACAACCTCCACGTTTCAGCAGAAACTGGCCTTCAAAAAATTGGTCCTTTCCAGCCACGGACAGACCTTAAAGGGGCAGATACAGACGCCCAAAGGGTAGAGGGCAACCTCAAGGATCTTTCAGAGCCAGACAGTGGCAAGCACCAACCCCAAGAGGTGGAGAAGATAGATCATAGTCTTTTAGAAAACAGACACAATGACTTCCCCCTACACCTGCCAAGCAAAGCTTTAATGGCAGCACCTTTGGGCGGAAAACTGACATTATTCTCAAAAAACTGGCATATTGTTACAAAAGACAAATGGATTCTGGACATTATAGACAGAGGCTACAGGTTCCACTTTCACACCCTTCCAAAAATGAGAGGCATGCCAAACCTGCCACAAAATCAAAGGGCAGAGGCACAAAAACAAATTTCAGCTCTCATGGACATGAAAGCAATTCAAGAGGTACCTGCAAAAGAACAAGGTCAAGGGTTTTATTCCAGACTATTCCTGGTACCAAGGAAAGACAAAGATTGGAGACCTATCTTAGACCTATCCATCCTAAACACATATCTACAGGTGCCAAAATTCAAGATGCTCACATTACAGCAGCTTCTTCCCATGCTGGGTATGGAGTCTTGGCTGGTAACATTGGACCTCAAGGAGGCATACCTGCATGTCCCTATCAGACAAGATTGCAGAAGATACCTCAGATTTCTTGCAGGTTCAACCCATTACCAATTCTCTGCATTACCCTTTGGCTTATCTACTGTGCCCAGAATGTTTACGAAATGCCTGGCATCAGTAATCGCCTTCTGCAGACTACAAGGGATACAAATCTACCCATATCTGGACGACTGCCTGATCCAAGCGGACAGCAAGGACATACTACTGCAGCACCTGGCGTTGGCTCTGGGACTCATGGCATCTTGCATCCTACTAATCCCATGTGCAAAGCTGCATATGAGGAAACTTCAATGGTACCTAAAAAACTTATGGTCTCAACACATCCACAGCTTGGAAGCAATTATACCACTCATTCCATGCCTTCAAAAGGAATTTTTGTGGTGGGCTCAAGCTTGCCAAAGAAACACAGGTCTTCCTTTCTGTGTACCTCAAGCAACTCAAATCATCACAACAGACGCCTCAGACTACGCCTGGGGGAGCACACATGACAGATCAGTGCATTCAGGGAAAATGTACCCGAAAAGAGAAGCACCTTCACATCAACCAAAAGGAAATGCTAGCCGTGCAAAATGCTATTATGACCTTCAAAGACCTACTGCATCCAGGCCAGCTATTGATAAGGACAGACAACACCACAGTGATGTGGTACATAAACAGGGGGGAACTCATTCATACCCCCTGTGCAGGCAAGCCATGACCCTATGGAACACAACACTGGAATTGCAAATTCAACTACAGGCACAATTCCAGCCAGGGAAGGAAAACACACTGGCAGACAACCTAAGCAGAAGTATGACAGATCCACATGAATGGAAGTTGCATCCTCAAGTTTTCACAAAGATAACTCAGGCATGGGGACAGCCAGACATAGATCTCTTTGCTACCCACAGAAATTGCAAGTTGAAAAAATTTTGTTCAAGGACCTATCATCCACAGGCCTGGAAAGTGGACGCACTCTCCTTCAATTGGGCAACATTGACAGTCTATGCCTTCCCACCTCTTCCTCTGCTGCCCAAAGTTCTATTAAAAGCCAGAGCAGAGAGGCCGAAAATGATTCTCATTGCTCCAGACTGGCCAAGACAACACTGGTATCCACTCTTGAAGAGCCTGACACATTCCCCACCATGGATCCTACCTCTAGTCCCTCTTCTGTTGTCCCAGCACAACTACAAAACCCTTCACAGCCAGCTCAAAACCCTAAATCTAGCTGCATGGAGAATTCCTTGATTTCCCAACAGATTCTCCTCTCCAAGGAGGTGCAGGATGTCATCTTGGAGGCCAGAAGACCTTCGACTAGAAAAGCCTACTCCGCCAAATGGAAACGATTTTGTGCCTGGAATCAAGAAAAGGGACAGAATCCTTGGGTAATAAATATACCTCAAATTTTACAGTACTTAGCTGAGATGTTAGACAATGCACTTTCCTTCTCTTCCATCAAGATCCACGCTTCAGCCATTTCTGCACAATACAACACAGATCCTCCCTTATTCTCTCATCCTCTCTTAAGGCAGTTCCTCAGAGGGGCAAAGAATATAAAACCCCCAAGGAAACCACCAGTCCCTGCTTGGGACCTCAACTTCGTATTGGAAAAGCTGACCCTTCCTCCCTTCGAGCCAGGTTCTTCATCAGAGCCACAATACTTGTCATGGAAAACAGCCTTTCTTCTGGCTATCACCTCAGCACGCAGGGTTTCGGCGCTACAGGCCCTCATGGCTGTGCAACCATTCATCATTTTCCATCAGGATAGAGTTTCCTTACGAACCAACCCTACCTTTATGCCGAAGGTAGTATCCAGTGTAGCTTTGAATCAGACTGTCCACTTACCTACCTTTTATCCTAATCCACAAAACAAAGGGGAAAGACTGCTACATTTCTTGGACATTCACAGACAACTTCGTTACTATTTGGACAGGACAAAGCCATACAGGAAATCTGAGCAACTCTTTTGTGTCCTATGCTCCAGGTGCTCAAGGAAAGGCTATTTCCAAACAGACAATTTCAAAATGGATAGCCCACTGCATACACTTTTGTTACTCATTTCATGGAAAAACTGTGCCTGCATGCATCAGATCCCACTCCACCAGAGCCACAGCTACCTCTGCAGCCTTCCTCAGGGGGGTCCCTACCAAGGACATTTTGGAAGCAGCCACCTGGAGTTCAGTGCACACTTTCTCCAAGCACTATCACCTCCCACTATACTCAAAATCTAGAGCGGGCTTTGCCACAGAAGTCCTGCAGGGCATCCTAGCCCCTCCTAGTTCCACTTAGTGCCTACCACCCTTACTTAGCTTTGGGATTCTACCCATCTGTAATGACTGCAGCTGTATGCACGATGAACATAGTACAGTTTTGTACCTACCATAAATGTAGACGTTCGATTGCTCATACAGCTGCAGTCCAGGTTTCCCTCCCTCCATCCCCTCTTAGGACAGGCCTTATGACAAACACCTTATCATATAACCTTTTTGGGGTATTCTTTTATGGTGTATTTGCTTGCAACTACTGTTTTTGATTTATCAACATTGCATCTTTGCATAACATTATGTTTGCCTTCCTTCTGGGGGCACATGACATCTGGGGCAAGAAAAACTGAAGAAAATGGCGTCGGCTGCCTCTTTTATACCCCTGCCGCACTGACGTCAGGGAAGAAGCGACGACAACCGACGCCGGACCTAGACTTTGGAATTCGGCCGACCGAGGACCCGCCTGACGGCAGGATAACCCATCTGTAATGACTGCAGCTGTATGAGCACTCGAACATCTACATTTATGGTAGGTACAAAACTGTACTTTCCTCATTGGCCATCAAGATATTCCAATGTTTACTGACCACATTCCTTAATAAATTGACATTTCGACCATAGGTTGTTACTCTCAGTGTATCGATTCCTTCCATTCATTCTTCTCCTTGTAAGTTAACAACTCAGGCCTAGGCTGTTTAGAAGCCCACTCTCTGGCTGTGACAACGTCCCCCATCCTATAACCTCTATGGAGAAATCTACACGTGAGATCATCCCTAAAGGTGTTGAAATCTTCTTTTGAACAAATCCTTCTAATTCTTAAGAATTGGGACTTAGGAATATTTCTGATTGTGTGTGTGAGGTGCAGACTGGAAGCGTACAGTAAATTGTTGTATTGAGGGTACTTTCTATACACCAAGGTGTGCAAGGTATGATCAGGTTCTCTCACAACCTTGACATCTAATAATTTCCTCATAACTATGAGAAAAGGAAAATTCAATACCCCATTTATTATCATTCAAATATTGTTCAAACTCCCGTAGATATTCAGTATCCGCACACCCCACACCAACCAACAAACAATCATCTAGGAATTTCCTCCATATGTCGATTTTGTGGCAAGTATATATTATGGGCCTCATTGTAAATTAGTTCTTCTATATACCCCATATAAAGATTTGCATAAATGGGGGCAAATGAGGCCCCCATAGCTGTCCCCTGGGTTTGCAAATAACAACTCCCTTGAAAATATAAAACATTTTTGGTTAGGACGTGCTCACCCATACAAGTGCGGAGTGTATTGAATCCCAGTGTATACAACCCAGCTCTGTTCAACCAATAGTCCAAAGCTTGCAACCCTGCCCAGTGTGGTATACTGATATATAAGGATTTCACATCAAGGGTGCACATAAGCCAATTGGGTTCAAGTTGGGAATCTGATACAGTTTGTAGGAATTGGATAATATCTTTAATTCTAGCCCGAATGAGCGGTAGCAGAGGTTGTAAATATTGGGTCAAATATGCCGACAGAGGTTCAATCAAAGAACCAATTCCAGAGATTATGGGTCTACCTGGGGGCTGATCTAGGATCTTATGAATTTTCGGCAACAGATATAGATATTGTTTGCCCGGGTCCCTCACAGAAAGATGTGAACTAGTGATTTTACTGATAATGCCTTCCTCCTCTGCTCTCTGCAAAAACATAGCTTAGTGAGATTGTACCATGAAAGACAACACAATTAAGAATGAGCAACCGTATTGTGGAGCCCTTGCAAAGCTTGTGAAGTAGACGTGAAAGTGTATCCTGTTTTGTACCACTTGCTCTGAAAGGGTAGATCTCACTAACAGTTATTTGATTGGTTCATACACTGCGGTGGTGATTGACTGTAATTGCAGAATACAAGCCAATCAAAAACTGTGTAGCACAGCCAATGCTGTTCAGTGTAGAACAGTGGCATACCTATTCGGAACAGTGGCTTCACTTATCGTTGAATGCGGAGCAGTCTGCATAATTCAGAGCATTTGGCTGCCCAGGTGGGGACATCACTCTCCCCAAAGGGGATGATGATGCATCTTTTGGCATTCAGTTTGAGGCCATGTTTCGGGAACCAGTCATTTGTTTGGGTGAGACCCTCTTGGAGGCCATCCACATCACTTGGGGAATTGATGATCACACCCAGCTTGCAGTCATTTGCAAACTTTTGGTCAGGCTTAGCACATGGTTTTGGCCTGCACCTCAGAGAAGTATATCCCGAATAACAGAGGCCCCAAGACTGATCCCTGTGGTATGCCACTCATAACGGGTCTTCTGCTTGAGTTGGCTTCCCTTATTATGATTAGGTGGGTTCTATCACTGAGCCAGTTTGCTACCCATCTGATAACATATGGATTAATACTTAGTTGAGAGCATTTGTCTACTATGCCCGAGTGGGGAATAGTGTTGAAGGCCTTGACCAGGTCAAGGTAGGCGGTGTGCACCATCTTCCCCTCGTCCATGGCTTTGGTGACTGCCTCAAAGAAGTCGACCAGATTTAACAGAGGGAGTTGTGTGTACTTCACCAACGAGGTCTTTGGGGTTTAGGTAGGTTACATTTAAATGCCTCATCATATATGGGTCTATGTTTCTGCTTTGAATTGTGTGTGATCAGTGCAGTGTGTATACTACTGACAAACTTATGGACATTAGAAGTGATTTTATACGAAAGCTTTACATACAGTGAAGTATAAATACATCTCTTGCATGCCATATCAGTTTGTTAAATAATTAACTGATGTCTGTAAATATGAGGCAATTTCTACATTACCTCAGGATGCCCATATCCACCAAGCTGGTAGCAGAGGTAGTGGCAAAGTTCATATCCATGGCAACAGAGCCTTTTTATTGATTAGAAAGTTGGTGAAATGTTGTTTGTTTTGTTGAGTGCATGAGTACACATTTTTTTTTTAATTGTAAACCATTTTTGCAAAGGACTGCAATAAACATTTTTTTCTGTAACAAGTTGGAGCCAGCCAAAAGGGAAAAAGTTGACCATTCCTCAAATGTGGGAAATAACTGCATATGTGTTAGCACAACCTGTGTTGTATGAATGTGTCATGTCTTTCAAATTTTACCTTGGAAGTCTGGACAAAGAGAAAATATTTAGGGAAAAGGTACTCTTTAGTGGGTTCTATTCACTCAAAATAATTTTCAGATTTAGGAGGGATGGAAAAAAAAGTTTGAGAACAAATTAGATGTGTTACCCCAAATTTGTCAGAGCTGAGGGGTATGTGTGCTTGTGTTTTTGACCTTTATGGTCATTGACTGAAAATTGATTATTTTTTGGATTCAATAAATTAAATACACACACACACACACACACACACACACACACACACACACACACACACATCAATAAATAAGATACTTAGTTGCAAGGCTTCAGTAACAAAATGGAGAAGGGTTACTAATGTCATTTTATCTTCACAGAAACCCAGATGTGAGCCCCCCCCCCCCCCCAAATGGCTGGGATTTTGTGTAGCAACTATTGTTGATGAGAGATAAAAGATAAAATGATGTGCTAATAGCTTGTGTTTCTGTTGCACAGGGACAAGGTTGCACACATTTAAAGATACCACTTGTGTATGTCCTTTGTTAGTTAATGAGATTACTTACTAATGCTGAGGCCTATGCTGAGGCAAATTTTGTATATGGGTATTTTTTTTTAGTGGATGACTTAGACCTAAACTGTCTGAAAAAAAATATATATTGTGAACCGCAACCGACCTTGGTAATACTTTATCATTTTTTTTGTATGTTAATCAGGCAGTACATAACACACCCAGACCCCCATTAGTAGTTTTTCTGGATGGTAAATATAATAAGGTCAGAAAAATGAAACTCTGATTTCATCTTGTCCTGATTTCTTACAGTTATCCAAACTGTTCATCAATGTTGCAAGAGAAGTACTGTGTTTGACATGTAAAGTCAGCCTATTTCACAATGTGGACTCCATTGGCTAGCATACGTCAAGCCTACTGGTAATGTTGATTTGATGATATAGGTATAGATTCGATGGTTACAACTAGTTTTATTGTGGTGATGGTGATCTTAGAGTGCAGCGCCCTTCATAGTATGTGAACTTCAGTGGACTTGACCCACTCAGGAATGTGATACTTTGTCGACAGAGAGATCTTGCAGTCTGTCAGAGCAGCTATGCTTACTGAGACCCGAGATATTTTTTGTTGAGGAAACATTGAAGTATTTTGAGCTGCTTTCAGCACTTTGTCAGGTATACACCAATGGGGGCACTGTTTTCAGTGATGGGCCTAATAAAGGATGAATACAGTAAGGGTATAACTTAGCTGGAACTTGAGGAGATACAACAAAGGATATGCTGTGTAAAGCAAAATTATTTTACAACCACAGAGCATGGTGGTCAAAGGAGAATGTGTCAACAATATAGAGACCCTACTACCTATTGACTGTGCCAGAGTGAGATATCTGTTCAGTAAGTGGTACAGGTACAAGCTTTATCAACATAAATAATGATGCATATATATATCTATATATATATATCTATATATATATATATCTATATATATATATATATATATATATATATATATATATATATATATATATATAGAGAGAGAGAGACACACACACACACACAAAGAAACCCCAAACAGGTGGTCAGTGACACATGCACACAACACTTAAGGCACATACAAAGGACCAGACACACTGACCCACATATGAGGATGTGCTCACATGTAACTTACCCAAAACTTCAAAGTCTTCTCAAACGCAATCCTCAGAAACACTGCATGCACACAAATAAGACATCTCCCATCACAACACATAAAACCATATCTCGCTGTGCCTCAACTTCCAAGGCAATTAAGCGTAACACTACACAATCCAATGTTTTGTTCATAGGAGACTCCATTGTGAGACATAGAAATGTCCCTCTCACTAGGCTGGATAAGGAGAAGTTTACAGTTCGTTGCCAGTCAGGGACCAAGAGTCATCACATCATGCAAGCACTGAGGTCACTAAACTTCAAGTACCAGTATGAGTCCATGTGGATGTGAGTGACCTGAAATGTACCTCCCAGGACCACATGAACAGAAACATGATTGAGCTCTCTGAATATGTGACACAGGCAGGTATGAGCCAACCACTGAGCAACATTCCACTGTCTTCATAGATGATGCCACAATACTAACAGAAAATGACATCCCCTTTGAATTTTTTCCCCTGTAATTTGTCCTTTACCATGGCTCAACTGCAAAGTGGTTTGCCATTGTTTCATGGCCACTGCACTGTAATCAATTGCTATAGGGTGTATCTTATAAATTTTTAAGCCCTGTTTCATCCATGAATGTGGGATCCTGGCAAATGCTTTTTTGTAGTCTATTAATGCTGTATTTACATTTTTCCCCTTTTTAAATTTTTTCCTTAATGAATTTATTTAACAAAAATTATCCTTGGTTCAATATGACTTTCTTTTGTTACCCTTTTATTCTATTGCCATGATTAAGTTTTCTTCTAAATGACTATAAACTCTGTCAGCATTAATTCCAGTGTATAATTTGTACATCTTCAGAAAGTAGAGGTACTGTTTTTCCTTTTGTTAGTCTGGATAGGTGTCTGTTCGGAGTGCGCATATAAATAGTTCTCTATTTCTGTGTTTTGTTTATTTTTTGATGCTGTTTCAATTTCTTTTGCCTTGTTTCTGAATGCTCTAAAACGTTTTTGGGTCATCAATAAATTGCTTATTTTGTACTTTTCCTTTACATTTATCTGCAGATCATCTGAGTTTTTCAGCCTGTGCTTATATCTTTAGTCTATCCCTGGAATTCAGCAAGCTCTGCATGGCGTGCAGGAGTAGTGCAACAGCTGCTAGAGGCAATATGGCTGCCGAGAGATCCAGGATCAAGCTCCCGGGATGTGCATGAGCGCTCCTGCACTATTTCTGCACGGACACAGCTCCTGTATGCTAATTACCCCATTTGCAGGTGAAAACCATGCAAATGAGGTGAATTAGCGATGCAGGAAGCTGGCAGCCATCCATGCAATATTAGTGTAACCTGCAGAAATGTACTTGGTTAGTAACTGAGTACATGTCTTCAAACTACAAAACGGAGCCAAGACAGCTCCAAATAAAGGGTGTATAATGTGGAAGGCATGCCACTGGCCAAATATATGGCCATTGGCATGGAAAATAGTTTCAAATGAACAAAAAATAACTTTTTTTTGTTGATTTTGACCATTTAAGCATAGGGCAGTGGCTCTCAAACGGGATCGGCCCGAAAATAAAACTAAAACCTTGAAAAAATCTTTTAAGGCAAAAAATCACAATTTTGCCAGTATAGTTAATAGCAGGCAGAAGACAACAAAGCCACTGAAAAGTGGTTGCTAAGGGGGAAGGTTCAGTGTCAGACTTGTAACTAGGCATTAGCAGTCAATTCTTTGCAAATGAGGGGAATGATACTGAATCACAGATTTCCCCTCATGGCTAGCCTGCACCCAACCGTATATGTGCAGGAAAACCATGGTGCAAGCGTAAGAGTTATCTGACGACATAGAGGGGTGTGTCAGGCATACTGTAAGCTTACTGGAACTCTGTGGCTCGGGTTTGCACTTAGCTTACCAGAGCTAAGGAAGGGGGTATGTCTGAAGCTGCTTAGCAGTCTTTACAGTGCCTAAACGGGTGTGTATGCAGCGCACCGGGTTTTAAACAAACAAAACATTAAACCAGGAAATAGCAGATCCGTTCACATTTGAGCACTGGATTTGCACAGCATGCCTCTGGGCTTAAACAGGAAGGCAATGGGAAGGGAAAACAGCAGTAGGAAGATCATCAAGGAGAACTAGCATAGCTGGCAGGTAACATGTATCAGAATCAGCCAATTACACAGGCAGCAGTGCAGCCCAGCCCAGCCCAGCACACCACCATAAACTATGCAAACACCTTTCCCTCTGGTTTTTCCCACAAACTCTACACCACCGGTGTACACATACAGGGAAATTTTACCTAACGAAAGGAACAAAATGATAAGGGCTGCTTTCACTCTCATAAAGCAAGAAGATCTTATACACTATAATGTTGACCTTACGGCCAGGTTCATAGAACGGGGATACTCTCTAACTCATCTATTACAAGCTAAGGATGAGGTTGAGAAGAAAACCAGATGAAATTTGTTGATTTACCAACACCATGGCCCCAAGACTGACAACAAGGTTAGGTTCATAACTACGTTTGGCAGAAATACCCACCATTTTGTTAATCTCATACAGAGGCATTGGGGCATTTTGTTAGCTGATGAACATCTTGGACAAATATTGGATGATAGATGTGCCTTTTCTTTCCATAAGAGAATTACCCTAGGGGACACTTTAGTTTTCATAAGTGACACCCCCGGTCTAATTCAAAATCCAACGTACACTTGATGGCACAACATTGATGGGATGTTTCCCGTGTGGACACTGCAGTTTGTGTAAACATGCTGTTAAAACCAAGGAATTTAGTAGTAAGAACACATCAAAGGTTTTTGAAATTAAGGTTATGACCAACTGCAGTAGTGACTGGATCATCTATTTGGCGGTCTGTAATTGCTCTGCATTCTATATTGGACAAACATCTAGGCCTATGAAATTACGCATTTCGGAACATTTCAGTAATATGAGAACTAAAGTCCTTACTAATGCACTTTATAAATACACTCTGTTTCATAATCAAGCCAGCTTTAGGTTTATTATTATTGACAGAGTGGGTGGACAGAAATTTATTAAAACCAGATGGCATGAGCTATTAAATGAAAAGGAAAAAGGTTGGATAATTAGACTTGATGGATTATTTCCACCAGGTTTAAATGAACATTTATAACTTGCACTGATTAATGCATAATTTTTGTCTATATTTATTATTGTTTTCATTTATATTTTTACTATTTTTGGTGCTAACAGGGCTGTTCAATTGTGATGATGTATTCTTGTATCTTTAGGTGATTGTCTGATCTAATGAATTATTTATGTTTCTTCCTATTGGTTCTTTAGATGCCTTAATGGTTTAAAAGAGAGTTGCTTCTGTTTTATTTTTACATTGATAAAGGCCTGTTTTAGGCCAAAACCGGTCTGTCTTTTAACCTTTAATATAGGCATTTTTGCTCTTTCCATGAAGTGCTGGCCATTTATTTGATTTTGTGGATACAGTCATGGATCCTAAAGGTACCCTGGGAGCTCTGCCATCTGTGCTTCCTTCCTGGGGAGTTTCTTTTTATATGCCCTACCTGCTTTCCCTTTCTCCATCCCCATGATCATTGACTGTATTTCAGGACAACTCTTCCGTATTGACCAAACCTCACCTTATGAAGCATCATCAGTGAGCACCCTCCCTCCAAGGATGGGCATTTTCATCCCTCCCTACTGCTCTCTGTCACCCAAGCCACTAATCAAACACAGGTGAGCTGAGCCATGGTTAGGACTTTATCCGTTTATGCCACTTGAGCAGGGCAGCTGGGTTGTAATTAAGGATTTATTTGTCTGCACCACTTCAGTGGCAATTTTCATTTTTAAGTTGATCTATTTAGTGATGGTGGATGGTTTTCAGTAGGAAACATTTAGTTGAGATTACACTTTTCATGAGTAAAAGTTCATTACATCTTATAAATTCTGCTACAACTGTTGGGCCACTATGAAGGATTGTGGATACCACTGTTGGCAAAGGGAGTTATCCCTGTATTTTTCCCTATTAGAGTTAGCATGAATTTACTCTCTTGAAAATTTCTGACAGTTGCAAAGACTATAGACAGAACAGTTGCACAGAAGTAGAAATTGGGTGGTTACCACACACACATACTCACATTGGCGTAAAATACTGCAACAGAGACCACTATTCCATAAAGTAATGAATCTTTATTGAAGAGAAAAAAAAAATATTGGTGAAGACTCTGTATACACTGAAGCAATAGAACTACACAAAGGGCTATTTCTATAAGTCCACAAAAAAAAGTCTCTCAAACCAGTTTTGTCACAATCTAAAGGTGCTTTTCATCATCTTTCTTCTTTTTTGACTTCCTAATCGAAAACATCTAAGCTTCCTTGGGGTATTCTGGAAGGTCTTCTTTTTTGTAGCAATCTTATAAACCACAATTCCATATTCATCAAGGATACCCACATCTCCAGGTTAGTGGCGCAGCATGATGCCCCAGAGATCATCCATGTGCAACTATCAGCAGGAAAAACCACATTTCAAGTCGTAGCCTGTTATAGATCGCCCACCATGTCCCAAGATGCTCACTCAGCATTCCTTGAGGCATTGGAAAATATAAAGGTCCTACCCAACAACATAATTTTGGGTGATTTCAACTACCCTGGTATAGACTGGGCGAACTACCAAAGTTCTAACTCCTATGCCCAGCAGTTCATAGAATTTATAAATTCAAATGCCCTTGAACAACTGGTATGTTCTCCCACTAGAAGGGACAACATATTGGATTTACTCATCACAAATATGGGCGCCCATTGTACCATTATCACTCCCTCTCTGGTCAGATAAGACCACAAACTGATAACCCTGGCATCCTCACCCCTCCACTCCCCCCAGTCAAAGAAACCATCGTAAAAAACCTTTCCAAAGCAAACTTCAAACTACTTGCGTCAGAAGTGGAAAGCTTCACTATTCCCTTGCAGAAGGATAATGATATCCAGGATGCAGAATCCCAAGGCACTTTATATACATCTTCAGGATTGCATGGACCGTGCTATCCCAAATAAAACCAAGACTCCTTCCTCAAGCAAGAAGAAACCAGTCTGGTGGACCTCGGCCATAAGCAAACTATACAATAAAAGGAGGAGACTTAAACAAAAAAGGCCAAATCTCAAGTAGAAAAATCATCCCTGATCAGCATTAGTAAGAAATTGAGAGCCCTCATCAAGTCAACTAAAGCCAATTTCAAAAAGAAAGTTGCCAAGGATAACCATAAGGCCTTCTATGGTTACATCAAAAACTTAAATGGCAACGCTCAGGTCTGTTCTGAGCTAGTACAAAATGAAACAAAATACACTGACCCCACTGACATTGCCAACATCTGGTTAACAGGTTCAGTGCAAATTTCTTCCTCCCCTCACCACCTGCAGGACCTATTACTATTCCAGGGGATTGTGTAACTCCAATTATTACTGATACATTGGTTAATAAGGCCCTATTTAAAGCTAAAAACACTGCCTCCATGGGACCAGATGGTGTGCCGGGCTGTGTCATACGCAAGCTCCAAATGAATTAACCCCGCATCTGAATACCCTGTTCAGTCTCAGCCTCTCGACAGGATATGTGCCCATAGAATGGCGCACAGCAACGGTGGTTCCACTGCACAAGGGTGGGCCCACAACTGTCCCTGGGAACTACCGACCAATAAGCCTGACCAGTCTGATCTGTAAGGCAATGGAGCGAATCATTATGGAACTCATAAATGGAGAGATTGGGAACCTCCAAAAACTTGACCCCACACAGTTCGGATTCGTCAAGGGCAGATCATGCCTCCTGAACCTGGTGGACTTCTTTGAGACAGTTACTCAGGCTATAGATAAGGGAAAGGAAGTACACACGGCTTACCTTGACCTTGCTAAAGCATTTGACACCATTCCCCATTCGGGTATTATTGATAAACTCACCAACGTAGGGAATAAACCCTTACGTCACAAGATGGATCGCAAACTGGCTCAGACAGATCCCACAAAGTAAGCGTCGCAGGATCTATGTCCGAATCCAGACCAGTAACGAGTGGTGTGCCTCAGGGCTCTGTCCTGGGGCCCCTCCTGTTTGGCATATACTTCTCAGAAGTACAGGCAAGCACTGAAGGGCTATGGCTGACCAAGTTTGCGGACGACTGCAAACTGGATGCTATAATAGAGTATCCGGCCGACATGGATATCCTCCAGAAGGGCCTTAATGAGACTTATGCATGGTGTCAGAGCCATGGTCTCAAGCTAAATGCTAAAAAATGCGTAGTAATCCCCTTTAGAAAAAAGTACCCGCGAACTACCACATAGGAGGTAACCCCCTGAAATCTGAAGAAGTAATAAGGGATCTAGGGACCCAAGTAGATAGTCAGCTTTCCTTTGATAACCATGTTGCCAAGGTGGTTAGAAAATCCTTCTATGTGACCCATCTGATCACGAAAGGGTTCGCATCAAGATCTAAGGATGTAGTGGTGCCCCTCTACTCTTCCCTCATCAGACCCATTATTGAGTACAATGCACCAATTGGAATGTACCTGGCTAGACATCTCCAGCAGCTGGAGAGACCACAGAGGTGCCTCACTAAGAGGATTACTGGCCTCAAACAGTTGCCCTATGCAGCACGATTGAAAAAACTAAGGCTTTTCTCTGTTGCATACCGCCTTCTCAGAGGCGATCTCTGTCTAACATACAGAACCATGTCCAACCCAGAACTGTTGAACATGCTCCATCTTAGCAAAACCAAATCTACTCAAGCTACACGCTCTAGGGATATAAACGTCAGCACAACAATGAATAGAACATGCTGGAGGGATAGATTCCCTTCGCAAAGACTCCCCTTGCTATGGAAGAAGGTCCCGATCTACAGAAGACAGAGCCCCTCACTATCACTCTTCAAGAGGAACCTTGACGAGTGGATGGGTAACAGAAAGTTCACACCAGGGATCATACCAACAGCTCTACTAGATAGGGGCCAAGGGTACTAGCTGCTAGATCAAGGGCCTAGGGAACTAACTAAAGGGGCAGTGAATACCGCACAACGTGGCTTGCCTAATATATGCCTTCGGGCAGATAGCCCAGTACATACCTATGAAGCTAAGAACTTTCACACTATGTAATATTCACATGCATAGATATATACTATTGCTTTTGATTAAACTGGGCCCAGAAGTAACTGAAAATAAAACCTACAAGCTGAGCAAAATCTGCTGTACACAAATTTGTGCAGTATATGTTGTAGAAATACATGGTCTCACCAACAGAAAATGTTAATGTACAGATTTTACCACCACTCATACAGAAAGTCGAAACATAGTTCAAACTATATACATTCTAAAACGGTGTAGTTACTGCAGCTGAGCATTGTATTTCCACTGCTATTTTCAACAAACACACAAGATCCTTGCATCCGTCTGAGCTAACACCTCTTTGGCAAATGGGACCTCAGTTTAACATATCATGTGAAGGGTGACAAATTCAGGAGTGTATAGCTCTCTTGTGCTGTACTGCAGTGCCATTAATGGGAAATTAACCCAAGTGCCGTGGGTAGTGAACTGACTGCCATTACATAGGTTCATACTAGGTTATCTGCCCTGGGGCAATTATAAGCCTAGCCCGATTCTGTATGGCTTACGCCACCACTTGATTTGAGTATACTGTGCCCTTTTTAAGGTTTAGTTTACTGTGCCTCTGTCTAATAGTGACACGGGAGTAATCCCTGGGACAAACCTACGATCCCCCATCCACCTATCGAGATTCTTCTTGAAGAGATTCAGTGAGGTGCTCTGCCTCACATGAACTGGAACTCTATTCCAGAGCGAAGGTAGCCGCTGGGTTATGAACCTGTCCCTCCAGCAAGTTCTATTTATTTCTGTGCTGAGGTTCAAGTCCCTCGAGCGTGTGGCTCTAAGGGATTTAGATTTACTGAGGTGGAGCATCTCCATTAATTCTGGATTTGACATAGCTTTGTATGTCAGGCATAGATCGCCTCGAAGTAGGCGGTATGCAACTGAGTAGAGCTGGAGTGTTTTTTAACCGAGCAGCATATGGCATCTGTTTGAGACCCTTGATCCTCTTGGTGAGATACTTTTGGGGTCTTTCTAATTGCTGCAGGTGTCGGGTAAGGTACATCCCAAAAGGGGCATTGTATTCTATGATGGGCCTGATGAGGGATGAATAAAGGGGCACGATTACCTCTCTTGATCTAGATGTGAAACCCTTCGTGATGAGGTGGGCTATGTAGAAAGTGGTTTTCAAAGGAGAGATTGCTATCAACTTGGGTCCCCAGGTCCCTAATAACTTTCTCTGTACTTAATGGGTTTCCGCCTATGTGGTAATTTGTGGGCACATTGTTTTTGCCAAAGAGTATGACTATACATTTGTTGGCATTTAGCTTTAAACCATGGAGCTGGCACCAGTTATCTGTCTCTGTGAGACCTTTTTGAAGGATGTTTGTGTCAGCTGGAGAGTTGATTATGGCACCCAGTTTGCAGTCGTCTGCGAACTTGGTGAGCCATAGTCCTCCCACGTTTGCCTGTACCTCGGAAAAGTATATACCAAACAAGAGTGGTCCCGGGACAGAACCCTGTGGGACGCCACTTGTGACCGGTTTCGAGTCTGACATGTCTCCAGCAACTCTCACTCTGTGGGTTCTGTCTTTGAGCCAGTTTGCGACCCATCTTGTGACATAGGGGGTTATATTTAAGCTGGATAGCTTATCTATGATGCCCGAGTGGGGTATTGTGTCAAATGCCTTTGCAAGGTCCAGATAGGCTGTGTGGACTACCTTCCCTTCATCTATGGCTTTGGTGACTGTTTCGAAGAAGTCAACCAGGTTCAAAAGGCAGGATCTGCCCTTGACAAAGCCGAACTGGGTAGGATCTAGTGTCTGTAGGTCCCCAATGTCTTTGTTTATGAGCTCCATGATGATCCTCTCCATAGCCTTGCAGACTAAGCTAGTCAGGCTTATGGGGCGATAGTTTCCAGGGTCCGTAGAGGCTCCACCTTTGTGGAGTGGGACCACTGTTGCTGTACGCCATTCTGTGGGCACATATCCTGTAGTGAGGCTGAGATTGTATAGCTGTTTTATTTGAGGGATTAGTTCCTCTTGGAGTTAATGTAGGACGCAACCTGGGACGCCATCTGGTCCCATGGAAGCAGTGGTTTTTGCTTTGGAGAGGGCAGCCTTCACCTAAGCATCAGAGATGTTTGGGAGGCAGCCCTCTGCCGGGATAGATACTTGCTCTTTTGGGGGGGAGGGGGTGGAGAAGTTTGCACTGAACCTGTCTGCCAGGATACTGGCGATGTCTGTGGGTTCGGTGTATTTTTTGTCGTTTAGAATCAACTCAGTACAAGTCTGGGAGTTGCATCCCAGGTTTCTAACATAACTGAAAAAAGCCTTATGATTGTCTTTGGTGTCCTGTGCAATTTTTCTCTCGAAGCTGGCCTTGGAGGATTTTATGAGGGATCGTAATTTTTTGCTAGTACTGATCAGAGATGCCTTCCCTATTAGTAGTGGATGTGCCTGGAGAGCACACAGAAGGGTTATAAAGCAAAACTGATGATACCTTTAAGAGATGTCTTCAAAGTATTGGATTTTTCCCAGCAGAGAGGGAAGAATTCAATGGATGAGGGTATGGGTACAAGGGGGGTGACATGACGTTTTTTCACGTAGCATATCTAGACACTCACAACAGTAGACATGCAGAACTTTGAAATTTAAGAGATCTCAAAGTACAGCTAACTGTTTCTCTTTGTTAGGAATAACTTTTGATTGGAGCAGAGTCCCAGGAAGCCACCCCAATATGTAATTCACTTTGCTGGAGTAACACTCACAGATCACTTAAAGGTGTCTCTGTGGTAGACACCCTAGAAATGCAGGGGGGCTACACAGCTGAGGCTGAAAACTGTTGGTTGGCATGTGATAGTGTAGGGTGTCCTTTTCATAATGCCAAAACAAGAACAAATGGCTTTAAAATGGATATACAGTGATCTAGATAGCTAATAAATAAATATGGAGAGTTCATAACTTTATTACACTGACAACTCACATTTGGACTTGTACTTTTATTTCATTTTTATTGGACTGCTATCTTTACTGTAATCTGTTTCATGGAGGTTTTCTCCCTGGGCCTCCACTGAGAATGGACTCTCTGGGCCCAGTGGACTTCCCTGGTAATCAAATTGGAAATAAATAAATAAATGTTAGGCATAGCCAAAAAAAATGAGTGTTAGACAAAGCTAACAAGCTGATGAAGCACATGACAATTGTTTTGTAGCAGAGAGTGACAATCAAAAGGATGAAAAGCACGACTTGTATGATCAGGAATTGCATGTGTATTAGAGCATAGCTGCATGGTCTCTAGTACATTTATTATTTATTTATGCAGTTATTGACACTTGATTATAGAATATAATGTTGTATAATCTCAGTTATCCAGTCAAAAGACAGATGGACCCTCATGTTTAATATCTTCCTATAACAAAGTGAGAACGTAACCCTTGTATTGAAAAGAGAAGTTTTTATCTAGACATAATGACAGTACAGTATTAAGAAATGGTTATATTGCAGCACGGTGATCCAGTGGTTAGCATTGTCACGTCACAGTAAGAGGTTCTCCCGTTTGATTCTCGGCTGGAGCTCCTTCTGTGTGTTGTCTGCATGTCCTCCCCGTGGTCGAGTGACGTTTAAAGACATGCAAGGTAGGTGCATGCATGAATGGGTATGCCTTCCTTGAAGGTTGGGCGCCGGGCTGGCAACTTGGCACCGTAAAAATCCACTGCCAATCATTAGTGGACTGGAGTTCCGCTGTGGCGACCCCTAACTGGGAATCTGCCTAACACCTCTGAAGGTTCCTGTAAGCACCCTGCCCCAACCCCCGCAGGCAAAGTTGGGACATGCCCAGAAAGCCAGACTGAAAATGTAAACAAAGATCAGAATCAAAACAAAAAATCCCTGGGATTGTCCCTTGAAGTCCAGGGCAGGCTTTGCTACTGCAGTGCTGCAGGGCCTTATAGCCGCACCTAATGCTATTTAGCTCCAGCCTCCCAACCAGAGCTTTGGGATTCTACCCAAATGTAATGACTGCAACAGTGAAGCAAGAAGAACATAGTACAGTTGTGTACACTTACCATAAATGTAGATGTTCAAGTGTATTCACTGTTGCAGTCCAGGTTACCCTTCCGCCATCCCCCTGTCATTCTACAGTTTATCTTTCCATCTCTATCTTGTATAACCTATGTGGTGTATTTGCTTGTAGATGAAGGTAAAGTTTATCTTGATGCATGTATATGTATATGTGTATATATATATATATGTTGTTGTGTCTTTTGGCTTTTCCCAGTTAGGGGTCGCCACAGCGGAACTCCGGTCCGCTAATGATTGGTAGTTGATTTTTACGTGCCGAGTTACCAGCCCTGACGCACAACCTTCAGCGAAGGTACGCACATTCACGCATGTCTCCACGCAGAATATATATATATATATATATATATATATATATATATATATATTTATATTGCTACCTTTTTGGGGGCACCTCACATCATCGGGGGCAAGAAAAACTAAAGAGAATGGCGTCGGCTGCATGTTTTATACCCCTGACGACCTGATGTCATGGAAGAGAAGACAGCAACTGACGCAGGACCCAAGACTTTGGAATTCAGGCCGACTGAGGGCAGCCTGCCAGCAGATTACCCAAATGTAATGACTGCAACAGTAAGTACACTCGGACATCTACATTTATGGTAAGTGTACACAACTGTACTTTATATTTAAGTAGCAGGTGGTGCAGGAGGGCTTGCCCCCCTGCCTATAGTTGAAGGGTAATATGTTTCTGTATGTACTTGTGCTGGAATATAGTAAATGTTGGTATCCTGTGTGTTTTCAGGATTTTGAACTTTCAGGATTTTGGGCTTTCAGGATTCGGTAGCGCTCCCCTCCCAGCACGGATTTAGACCATACCGTAGTACAACCTCAGTACTTCTTTCCTTCTGTCATACAATAAATCAAAGCCATAATAATAACAAGCTTACCTCTGCCCTCTTTCTAGACCTATCCAAGGTGTTCAACATGGTAAACCACCAGCTACTCTTATGGACACTAACAACACTCTCCATAGAAAACCAGGCAATTCGCTGGTTTCAATCCTATCAAAGTGGCAGACAACAAGCTTTACTATGGAATGATAACTTATCTTCCCTATTACATATCACCCGTGGAGTCCCTCAGGGGTCTATATTAGGCCCCCTGCTATTCTCCATCTTCATTAACGATCTGTATACAGTCATCCCAAATGCAACTTGTATTCAGTATGTGGATGACTCTACCCTAATCTGTTGTTCTTTGCGTTTCACTGTTGCAGTCATCACGTTTGGGCTATCCTGCCAGGAGTAGCTCTCAGTCGGCCCGAATACCAGAAGCTTAGTATTTCTGTGTCGGTTGTTGTCGCTCCAGGACTGACATAGTCAGTGGTATAAAATCAGGCAGCCGACGCCATTACCTCAGTCTTTCTTGCCGAAGAGCCCAAAGCAGAAGCAGTTCACACAAGTGCAGGTCAGCCGCTACCTGAGTTTTTGTTTCTGAATTGAAGTTGAAGTCTTCTAAAGCTAAGTACCCCATTGGGAATCCTTTTTCTTGCACTAACCGATGTCAGAAAAAGTTAACAGTTGTCTCGCCTATGGAAAGCAAATACCACACTGAGATTTTCCATTCTTACTGTGTCACCTGTTTAGGCCCAGACCACGATGTCCCCCGCTGTCGCTTTTGTGCTTTGTTCAATGGCAGAACTATACATCGTCAGGCCCTTATTGTAGCTAGATATTTTTGCTCTATCCTCAAATTCCGATATGGCTTCGGTAAGCCATCCAACTACCGATCTTTCGAAAAAATGTAAGGATAAAGACAGAAACAGACCATACA
This sequence comes from Protopterus annectens, assembly GCF_019279795.1. Lineage (NCBI taxonomy): Eukaryota > Metazoa > Chordata > Ceratodontiformes > Protopteridae > Protopterus > Protopterus annectens. The sequence goes on along the minus strand of NC_056744.1, from coordinate 1,243,777,119 downwards.
GGTCCTCATCTGCCGATGATGCTTCCGCTAAGCTAGTAGTCAGTTCTCCGGTCCTCAGTGAGGCACTTTCGCAGCCCCTGATGCCTGCTTCTGTGGATTCGCAGGCTGCTACCGAGACCTTTCGGAATCTGGTATGCCGCGAGACTCTTCTTCGACTAAGGATCCTACAGATGTCTCCACCTTGGATGGGTTCGGAGCTGCTTAACAGGCACTGGCTTCTGAGGAAGTACTTCGCACTGCCAATACTCGACACAGACTGACGACTTCTTTAGTGTCTTCAGTTCTTTCTAAAACTGCCGAGTTTCTAAGGCCCAGGGTACGAACCACAACCAAGAAACCAACGACCAAAGCTCAGGCACCTGCTTCCTTGCCTCAATCTCAAATGCATAAAATGGCAGAAGACCTTGTTATGCTCATTAGGGGAAGCCAGGCTACCCTTCCAAAAGAAAAAGACACTTGTCCCCAGCAGTTTTATCTGAATAGGAGTCCCATGACTCTGATTCATCTGAATATGAAGACATGCAGCCCCTCTCTGCTTATGAGGATTCTGATGCAGAGGACTCCATTCCTTCTGGCTCTCCACCCGAGGATTTTCCATTTGGGGAAACTCTTCATACTGTAAGGGAGCATTTCCAATGGGAATGTCAAGACTGTCCTCAGCCAAAAAAGAGACTCTGATATTTCTTAGATTTACCACAGCACAGACCTTTGGCCATTCCTCCTGTTGTGGATGATGTTTTTATGGAATCCAGTTTGACTCCTGACATCCTTCCTCCTGCTCCCAGGAAATCTGACAGGTATTACAGAGTCTCTGACGCTCTCAAATTTCATTTCAAAAATCCTACTGTTGATCCAGAGGTCATCTGTCAAGAACCTGAAAGGAATTAAAGCAACTTCAGCTAAGAATCCCACCCCCTCAGATAGGGATTCCTGAACTTTAGACAGATTGGGTAAAAAAGTATACACCTCTGCTACTCTTGCTATTAGAGCATTAAATTGTCAGTTCCACATGCTGAAATAGCAGCATACCATAGAACTCCTCAAACAAAAAATTTCTTCCTTTCCTGCTTGTGCAGAAAATAAAGAATTACAAGAGCTAATGCATTCTGCAAGTCAAGTAACTAAGCACACCTTGCAATGTGGCTTTGATGCTCTAGAAGCATCTTGCAGGGCAGCAGTCACTGGTTCTGTCCGTAGAAGACATGCTTGGCATAAGGAACAGACCTTGCCAGACCATGTCAAATCCAAATGATTGGACGCACCATTGAACAAAGACAACTTATTTGGCACCAAGGTAGATGATTTCTTAAAAAAAGATGGAAGAAAAAGCAAAATCTATGCAGACAGTTAAAGACTTCTTACAGGTCCAGCCTCTGAGGTTCAGCAGGCATTGCCCTTCCAAGCACTGGTCCTTTCCTGCCCCCTTCTGGCCAGCTCAGCCCAGACCCAGGGGAAGCAGACCCCCTCCCCCCCGCAGACAGCAGCCCCAGGAAATGCAGAGATCTATGCAATGAAGTTCCTTCTCTTCAAAATCAGGGAGTGCCAAGCCCCACTACCTTATGGTAAGAACTCACAATGACTTTACACCTCCACCTCTTATCTCTGCCCACCTGCTTGTACCCCTAGGAGGAAAACTCTCCCTCCATGCAAGTAACTGGGCCACTATTACCAATGACCGATGGGTCCTCAACAGAGTGTCCCAGGGATGCAGATTTTATTTCCACACTATGCCAACCCCAAAAGGATTCCCAGATCTTCCTCCAAACCAGTGGGCAGAGGCCAAAAAGCAAGTCCTTTCCATGCTCTCCTTGAGGGCAATACAGCATGTTCCTGCAGAACAGATAGGCCATGGTTTCTACTTCATACTCTTCCTGGTACCCAAAAAAGAGGGCACATGGTGCCCCGTCCTCGATCTATCCATTCTAAACACCTTTCTGGTGATACCAAAATTCAAAATGCTCACCCTCCAGCAGCTTCTGTCAATGCTTTCCAAGGATGCTTGGTTAGCTACCCTAGACTTAAAAGAGGCCTACATACACATCCCAATCAGGGAATCATGCAGGAAATACCTACATTTCAGGGCAGGATCTATGCACTTTCAGTTATCTGCACTTCCCTTTGGCTTATCCATTGCTCCCAGAGTTTTCACAAAATGCCTGGCTCCCGCCGTTGCTTTTTGCAGGCGAAGAAATATTCAAATTTACCCATACTTGGGCGATTGCCTGATTCAGGCAGACAGTCAGGAAAAGCTGTTACAGCACCTGACTTTTGTACAGGACCTACTGACCTCCCTGGGGTATACTATCAATGAAAAGAAATCAAAACTAGTCCCCACACAAAAAAATTTATTCCTGGGAGCAAGCCTGGACACAGTATCCCAGATGGCATTCCTTACTCCAGAAAAACAAGCCTATCTGACAGGTTACTTCTCTCAACTAGCCACCAAAACCCAGTTAACTGCAAGGAAAATCTTACAAAGCTCTAGGGTTCATGGCTTCCTGCATCCTACTCATTCCATATGCCAGACTGCAGTACCTAAAAAGCCTTTGGTGTTAACACTCTCAAGACCTGGAAACTCTCATACCAATGATACCTTGTCTAAGGAAAGATTTTCTTTGGTGGGCAGCAGCTTGCAACCACAACAAGGGACTTCCCTTCTCACAACCCCACGCAGCCCAGACCCTCACCACAGATACATCAGACTGTGCTTGGGGCGCACACCTGGACGGCAGGTGCATTCAGGGCCATTGGAGCCCAAATCAAATACATCTGCACATCAACCAAAAAGAGATTTTAGCTGTTCAGCACTCCCTGACAGCTTTCAGATCCCTAATGTTCCCGGGGCCTCTACTGATCAAAACAGACAATGCCACAGTGATGTGATATATCAACAAGCAGGGAGGGACTCGCTCTTATCCTCTCTGCAAGCTCGCCATGACCCTTTGGCACATGGCCTCAGCCATGCGACTACACCTGCTAGCACAATTCCTGCCAGGCTGTCTAAACTCTCTGGCAGACAACTTAAGTAGAAACCTACTAGACCCAACACAAGTGGCAGCTAGACCACAGAACCTTCACCCTTGTAACCCAGAAATGGTGCATCCTGAAGGTCGACCTCTTTGCCTCCCACTCCAATCATCAACTCAGAAAATTCTTCACCAGGGAACCTCACAGCAAGGCCTGGCAAGTGGATGCTCTGTCGTTCGTGTGTAAACCTCTCAGTCTATGCATTTCCCCCTCTAACACTCATTTCAAGGGTACTTCTCAAAATAAGGGAGGAAAAACCGAGGGCAATCCTGACTGCCCCAGACTGGCCATGCCAGCACTGGTACCTACTGCTGCGCAGCCTGTCACCCTTGCCACCATGGCACCTACCTCAGATCCCAACACTCCTGACCCAGGGGAATGGAGAATTCATGCATCCCCAATTGCAGACCCTCAACCTGGCAGCCTGGCTTATTGCCTGACCACCCATCGATCTGCCAGCCTAAGCAAACAAGTCCTAGATGTTAAACGTGAGGCCAGACTGCCCAGCACTAGGAAATCTTGTGCTGACAAGTGGAAAAGGTTTTGCACCTGGAACCAGGCTAAGGGAGCCAGAACGGCACTGCCCTTCCTACCTCTCATCCTGGATTACCTGGCAGACCTACTACACAGGGATCTATCCTTCTCTTCTATTAAAATCCACGCCTCTGACATCTCTGCTCATTACAGCACAGAGCCTCCTCTCTTCTCACACCCACTCATCAAACAGTTCCTAAGAGGGGCTAACAACTTAAGGCCACCCAAAAGAGCTCCTACCCAGGCTTGGGACCTTAACTTTGTGTTGGAAAAGCTCACCCTACCCCCCTTTTGAACCTGCAGCTTCAGCAGAGTTAACATTTCTCACTTGGAAAACAGCCTTGCTTCTGGCCATCACTTCAGCTAGAAGGATATCAGAGCTACAAGCACTCATGGCTGTAGAGCCCTTCATCATTTTCCATGCTGACAGTCTCTCACTCAAGACTAACCCATCTTTCATGCCTAAAGTGGTGTCCAGTGTGGCTGTCAACCAATCCATACATTTGCCCACTTTTTCCCTAACCTACAAAACAAGGGGGGAAAGGATTCTGCACTCTCTAGATGTGCACAGACAGCTTAGATTCTATCTGGACAGGACTAAATCTTTCAGAAAAACTGATCAATTGCTTTGCAGCAGGAGCAGAGGGCAAGGCCATATCCAAACAAACAATCTCCAAATGGATAGCACACTGCATCCATTTCTGCTACAGACAGCATGGAAAACCACCCCCAAAGGGGGTCAGGACACATTCCACCAGAGCAACCTCCACCTCTGCAGCCTTTGTCAGAGGGGTCCCCACCAGGGTCATACTGGAGGCTGCAAGATGGACATCTGTTCATACCATCACCAAGCATTACCACCCGCATATCTTCCTAAATTCAGGGCAGACTTTGTCACAGCAGTCTTGCAGGGCATCCTAGCCAGCCCACAGTCTTCTTGACTGCCTCCACCCTTTTCTTCAGCTTTAGGAATCAACCCAAATGTGATGACTGCAACAGTGTAACACAAAGTACATAGTACAGTTGTGTGCACTTACCATAAATGTAGATGTTCAAGTGTATTCATTGTTGCAGTCCTGGTTTCCCTCCCTCAAGCCTCTTTGTCTCTCTCTCTTTCTCTTCTTATCTCCTTACAGGGATTTTTTGGTATTTACTTTATACTGCTGGTGTTCTTCCACCATAACCTAGCTCCCTATTTGGGGGCTCCTGACAGTTAGGGCAAGAAAAACTGATGTCATGGCGTCAGCTGCTTGATTTTATACCACTGATGACCTGATGTCAGTCCTGGAGGACAGCAACCGGCACAGAACTACTAAGCCTCTGTTATTCAGGCTGACTGAGGGCTACCCCTGGCAGGATAACCCAAATGTGATGACTGTAAACAGTGAATACACTCGAACATCTACATTTATGGTAGGTGTACACAGCTGTACTTTCTGCTACCTCCCCGACAGACTTACAGACTTTATCCCAAAACAACTTTAACAAAGTAGAGAACTGACTTACTGATTGGCGTCTCCTACTAAATCCAAGTGAAACAAAGCTGTTACTCTTCACCCCCACTCGTAAGGTCTCCTTGCCATCTTTTACCATAAAATCTAACAATGGCACCATAATTTTCCCAGAACCAAGTACTAAACTGTTAGGTGTAATAATAGACAATAATGTTAAGTTTGATGCTCACATCGACAGAACTATTAAAACAGTCAATAAGAAACTCTGCTCTTTATATAAGATTAAACCATTCCTAACCCCAACTTTTAGACTGTGGTTGCTCATAAACATTTGCTGTCAACCCTTCTTTATGCCTCTCCTATTTTCACAAACCTAAGTAAGTCTGACCTCAGTATAAACTCACTGGCTGCTATAATAACATTGTCAGATTTGCTGCAGGTTCAGCATATAGAACACATCACTGTCTTAAACTTGAATCGCTAGGCTGGCTAGAATTACCCTGCCAACTTCAGTATAACCAATTAATAGTTGCTCACAAAGTTCTCTACCAATCAGAATGCACTCCTATACTTAAAAATGTTATCACCCCATACAGTGCCCTAAAAACATTCCGCTCTTCCAACAGAATGCTAGTACATACTGTTAAATCCAACAACGTAGCTGGTGAGTCATTAATTACCAACTTTTTTGGCAAAACCTGGAGAACTTACTTCCTGCTGAACTTACTGCAGTCCCCTCCTTAAGTCAATTTAAAATATCTCTTAAAAAACTTGTAAAAATGCATTGGTTATGCCCCTGTACAAACCCTGACTAACCCCCTTCTCAATTACTATGCATCACTGAAAACCTTGGCTCCATGTGGAAACGTTCATTATCATAACTCTGATACATCAGCTGTTTTAGAAGATTGATTACATGTCTCTTATCTATTGGAATGTACTACTGAATGATATGATAACTTGCACAGCTATGTACTACTAAAAAATAATGTGTTCTTTTATAAAAGTTAATAATTGTGACGTTTTTCTGTATGTATTCTGGCAAATCTGGAATATGTATGTGTGTTCTTGTATAAAAGTCTATAATTGTAAAGTTTCTCTGTATGTATGTGTGTCTGGAGCTTTTCTTTTTGGGCCTCCGTTGAAAATAGACCTATATCCAGTCGGACTTTCCCGGTTAACAATTGTAAAATAAAATAAAAATAATCACAGAGCATTGCAGTGATGTAGTGCATTAACAAAGAGGGTAGAAGCAGATCCTAACCCCTTTGCAGACTAGCTGTGGCAGCCTGGTAGCTAACAACTCAGCATAATCTGACCCTCTAGGCTATTTACATTTGGACAGAGCAGAATGTTATAGAAGACCAGCTGTGCATGGGCAGGACAGATCCCCCCCCCCAAGAATGGAGATTGCACCCAGGGGTCTTTAGGAATTACTCCAACAGTGGGGAATGCTTCACATAGCTCTGTTTGCCTCCATTCACACTCCAGGACTCCTTGCACCAGGGCCTGGAAGGCAGATGTCTTCTCTTTCCCATGGGCAGAAATGTTACCATATGTTTTCCTATGGTAACCAAGATTCTTCTGCAGATTCAGAATGATTCGTCAAAGCCAATACTGGTAACTCACTTTTTGCCAGACAGCAATGGTTCTCCCTTCTCAAATTAACGTAGTTTCCTCATAGGATGGATATACTCATACCGATCAAGGGTTGTGTAGTATAACTCAGCCTTCAATTTTTTCAGCTCATTGCCTGGATGATAGCATTTTAATTTTTTTTAGGCACCCACTTTCTGTGAAGCCTACTACTGGAAAGTCATAATTGGTTGAGTGGAAAAGATTTTCTACTTGATGCTATGACAAGAACCAGGATCATTTTAAGACCCAGCCACCACTGGTTTTATAGTATTTATATGAGTTATTGTCTGGCATTTCTTACTCTCTTCACCTATTGGCCAGCTATGCTGGTTAGCCAGGAGGTGTTTCCCTCAGTCTGCCTGTTATGTCCAAAGATATAGGTTCATAGGTTCATAGATTAGTACTAGGCTAACTGCCATTTTGGACCATTTGAAGCCTAGCCAGTTACCCCATGTGAGAATCAAACCCTGCACCTTGTGTCTTTAAGGTAAACACCTTAACCATTATGTCATCCTCCCACCCCGGGAGGCTTTGAGGTCTACTAATTTTTTAAGAGGAGTGCTACAAGTAAATGCTATGAGAAAATCTGTGTAAACCCCTACGCCTGGAATCTCAGCTTTGTGCTGGAAAAATGTACTATGCCTCCCTTTGAGCCAGTCACATCCTCTACTCTCAAATTCTGCACCTGGAAAACCATTTTATTGGTAGCTCTTTCTTCTGGTAGGCACCCATGGCTTCTCCATCTTTTCCTTAAGTACTGTGTGTCCCTAAGGGTCAAACCATCTTTCATGCCTAAAGTGGTAAATGAAATGTCCCTCAACAAGGCCTTCAGTCTGCCCACTTTTTTCCCTTAGTCCAAGGAACAGGAGTGAAATACTTCTTCACTCCCTAGATGTGCACAGATAACTAAGATTCTGTTTGGACAAGACCAAGTCTTATTTGCAAGGCAGACCAACTCTCTCTCTCTCTCCCCTATGGGACTGTAAGCTAGGCAAGCCAGTATCCAAACAAAGTATTGCAAGCTGGATTTCTTTGTCTGTTTCCTTTTTATTACACTCACCATGGCAAATCATTGCCCTCTTTCCCAGTGGCTCATTCTATTAGAGCAATAGCCTTTTCTGGACCTTCCTGCAAAGGGATAGATTCCAGAACCATTCTGGAACCTTTTACTTGGTCTTACGTGCACATTTTCACTAAACACAACACAATTGATGCATTTTTCAGGTTCGCACCAGCTTTTACTAGTTCAGTCCTTCCTGACCTCTTGGACAGTTCTCACCATTCTCGGGCATCCTCCTTTCTGTTCCTTAAGCTTTGTGAATCATCTGCTTGGAATACTGCAACAGTGATGCCAGTCATGACATAGTACAGTTTTTTAACATGACAGCAGATGTCCTGCAGATCCACTGCTGCAGTATTCCTTACCACCCTCCTTCTCCCCTTTTTGCCATTTTCCATTCTTCTATTACTCTGCTGCCCTGTCTGACAGACCTAAGGGTCCCTGTTCTCCTGCTATGCTCCTCCTAGCTGACTGATTCCTTCTGCGTTGTCTTCTGGCTGGTGGCTTGGAGATGGTCTGAGGATTTACACTCGTACATCCACTTATGTACCCCTACTCTCACGAGCTGAGGTTATCTGTCAACTGTATAGTTCAGGGAAGGTTTAGACATTGGTACCCTGGCTGTACATCAGACGTGAAAACCTATTCTTTAGAATATTAAAACCATGATCAGTAGGACATCTACTGTTACGGTAAAGTTCTCATAGAACTATACTAGCCCTTTTATTTTTGTCATATTTGTCCTTGGGTGTTTTCATGTCAGGGTAGAAATCGTCAAGTCATTCATTAGCTATATCCTGTGGTTGGGTGGGTGGTGGTACTCTGCTCTTGATTTTTCCCATTGGATTTTCTGGTGTAGTTGTCTTGATGGTTACCTTCAGTTTTTAATATAACATTCATTTCTTATTTGGATTTAAATGAGCTAATGATGGTTATACTAGATTTAAATGAGCTAATGAATTTTTAAGCTTCTGTTGACCCATACTTGGTTTGGGGTTAGTGGCATTTGTGAATACTAAGTTGATTTTTTTTCTGTTGTATAATTTGCTGATCTTGTGATTCCACCACAAGGATTTGTTTTCAGCTTCTCATGTTATTTTGTGAAGTTTCGGCGTAGTTTTTTTTTTTTTTTTTTTTGCCTCCTATGCAATTTTATCTTGGGTGTAAAATTCTTGTTGCAGTAATTTTACTTAGATCAAAATTACCCCCATTTCAGACATTCTAGTAAGGTTAATTGAGTTTAACTGAAAATGATACATTTCTTAAACATTGAACAACAGTGTTAATTTGGAAGAAGCTACTTTTAAACTGAGTATAAATGGCCCTAGGTTTGTTAATAATGTTAATCTAAAATTCTACTTCTGTTCAAGGATTTTTAACTGAGTATTTATTAGGCCGCGGTTGTGCATCATTTAGCATTGTCACCTCACAGCAAGAGGTTCTCAGGTTCAATTCTCGGCTGGAGTGCCTTCTGTGCAGAGTCTGCATGTCCTCCGTGTGGCTGCGTGAACTTTAAAGACATGCAGGTAGGTACTTGAGTGTGTGGGTGTGCCTTCTGTGAAGGTTGGGCCCTGGGCACCATAAAAACCTCACTGCCAATCAATCTGCGGACTGGAGAGCTGCTGTGGCAACCCCTAACTGGGAAAAGCCGAAAGACATTCTAAAATTTTGAGCACCTTAACTGCAGTAACTGGAATAGTGGAACTTTAATGTTAATCTGTTACAAAGTATTAACTTGCCATTCCCCAAGAGTATTCCTCTTATTACAAATCACAAGTGATCTCTGAGTTAGTATATGTGTGTATGAATTTATCTATTTATGGATTATAGTGGAATCTTACATCCATCTGAACTACGACCAACTCAAGCAGATGGGACCTAAATTTAAAGCAGAGGTTGTGGGAAAAGCACAACCCTCTGCCATAATTTTTTAAAAATGTAATAGAGTTTCGTAATAGTTTTTAGTTTGAGTCATTTATTTTACAGTCTCGGGAGTTACATTTCTTTGTCTCACAATTTGGATAGGGAATCTTTTTGACTTCTTTGAGATTAATTTTGTTTACAAAGCCTATTAACAGTTGGGTGTACTTAATTTTTGTAACAAGTGAAATATCAAAGTAGGTGTATTATTCTTGAGCTTTAAGTCATAAAGGTTAAGGAAAGTCTTTGATATTTAACATAGATGTGATTTATTAGCAGCATTTATTGTTAAGATCTATAAAAAATTTAGGTCTGTTTAGATATCTTGCCTTTTAGCACTTATAATTATCTATTTGTTAGGAATAATCTAAGTAATTCCTTGCGTATCAGTAATGAAAAATGAAACATTCTGGCATTTTCTGTATACATTTTTTTTTCGATTGTTTTTTTTTTTTTAGCCTGCATTCCCATTTGACCCCCCCCCCCCCCAAACATGCACACTTCTCCCAACATTGGAGCTGAAAGACAGGTTAGAAAAAGAGATGCAGCCTTTGCTTAATAAGTTTAGGAGATTCTGTGTGCTCCCAATTCCCTCTGGCATAAATGATGGACTCATGGTCAAAACAGGGCTTGATACAGTTCTGTATTGGTGCAGCATTATAGTCACTAAACACTTACCGCTTTCTGCTTTGTACTTGATCCCTGGGCCTCATTATAAGTACTACTTCTAGTACTGCTGAGTTTTTACATTCATACATAATTCGTACGTTATGCGTGCTAAATGTTTGCTGGGCTGAACCACTAATGGAGAGAGTCCATCCTATATTTTCACTCCTTGTAAGTAGCAGAGCTTAAATGTTAAGAACTTTTCTCTTCTAGGATTGGGAATTGGGATCAGTAGTGTGTTAACTTTGTTCAGTCTCAGACTGGGGCTAGGGAGTAAGTAACACCTGGCATGTGGGGTGTCAGAAGTGTCTTTTGGGTGTAAAGATTCTGTTTCTCTTTCTGTCCTTATAATCTAACTATTGACCTTTTTTTTTTTTTTTTTTTTTTACCTTATCTTAAAACAGAATTGGCTGATGAGTTATGACTTCCCTTTTCCAACCTGCTGTTAAAACATGATTTGGTTCTGCTTTCATTTCATCAGTTTAACTCTTTAATTCAAACTGGTGGGTGAAAACTTGGTGATGTAATGGTAGGTAGATGTTCTTCTTGTTTCACTGTTGCAGTTATCACACTTGGGTTATATGCCTGCAGGTAGCCCTCAGTCAGACCGAATACCAGAGTTTTTGGATTTCTGCGTCAGATGCTATCACCTCTTCCATGACGTCAGGTTGTCAGGGGTATAAAACATGCAGCTGATATCATTACATCAGTCTTTGTTGCCAAGAAGGAGCTTGAAGCAGAAGCAGTTCGCAAGTGCCGGTCGGCCACTACCTGAAATTTTCATTTTTCGAGTTTTAGACCTGAAGTCTTCTAAAGCTAAGTACCCCGTTGTGGATTCTTTTTTTTTGCTCTAACTGATGTCAGAAAAAGTTAACAATTGTCTCGCCTGTGGAAAGCAAATACTTCACAGAGATTTTCATTCTTACTGCGTCAACTGTTTAGGCCCAGACCATGACGTCCCTCGTCGGTTTTGTGCCTTGTTTAATGCCCGAACCATTCGTCGGGCTATTTTTGTAGCTAAATTCTTTTGTTCTCGTTCTCCGTATTTCAAAATGGCTTCGGTAAGCCATCCGACTGCTGATCTTCCAAAAAAGCACTAAGACAGACCGCATAGGTCAAAAACTGCCGACAACGCTTCCGTTAACCTAGTCGCCAGTGTGCCGTACTCAGTGAGACACTTTGTTAGCCCCTGATGCCTCCTTCTACAGATTCGCAGGCCTCTGCTGAGACCCATTCGGAGTCCGGTATGCAACGAGATGCATCTTCGACTATGAAACCTGTGAATGTCTCTACCTTGGATGGGTCCGGAGCCACTGTGCAGGCACCAGCATCTGAGGGTGTATTCCGACCTACCGATATTCATATTAAACCGGCAACTTCATTTTTAACTAAAACTACCAAGTTTCTCAGGCCCAGAGTTCACACTAGAAAAACTGATGTCCAAAGTGCATGCGCAAGCTCCCATGCCAAAAAAAACAAATGCTTAGAATGGCTGAAGACCTTATTACTTTAATTAGGGGAAGCCAGCCTTCCCCTGCTAAAAGACAAAGAATTGAATGTCCTTCTGATTCTACAGACCAGGAGTCCGATGTCTCTGGCCCTTCTGATTACCAGGACATACCCTTATCTACCTATGAGGATTCAGATGCAGAGGAATCCATTCCCTCTGCCTCCCCTCCATAGGATTTTTCTTTTGGTGAAACCTTGCACACCTTAAGAGAGCATTTCCGCTGGGAATGCCAGGACTAACCTCAGTCCAAAAAGAGACTCGGGGAATTTTTAGATTTGCCTCAGCATAAGCCTCTAGCTATACCCCTGTTCTGGATTTTGTACATGATGTCTTCATGGAACCCAGTCTTACTCCTGACACCTTACCACCAGCTCCTAGAAAACCTGACGGGTATTAGAGTGCCTGACTCTCTCAAATTTGTCTATAAGAATCCTACTGCGGATCCAGTGACCATTTCCCAGGGACCTAAAGGCATTAAGGCTACTATAGCCAAAAACCCTACCCCTTCAGACAGGGATTCTAAAGCTTTAGACAGATGGGGTAAGAAGGTATACACCTCTGCAGCTCTTGCCATCATGGCTGTGAATTGCCAGTTTCACATGTTGCAGTACCAGCAACATATTATGTAACTAATTAAACAAAAAATGATGTTACTTCCAGATTGTGCAGAAAATAAAGATTTACAAGAGTAAATGCATTCTGCAAACCAAGTTAGTAAACTTACTTTGCAGTGTGGGTTTGATGCCTTGGAAACATCTTGCAGGGCTGCTGTCACTGGGTCTGTACTGAGAAGGCATGCTTGGCTGAAGGAACAAGTCTTGCCAGACCATGTCAAAGCAAAATTACTAGATGCTTCATTAAATCAGGATCGTTTGTTTGGCACAAAAGCAGAAGTTCTTAAAAAGATGGAAGAAAAAGCTAAATCTATGCAAACTGTCAAAGATTTCTTACAGGTGCAGCCACGTAGATTCAGTAGGCATTGACCTTCAAAAAACTGGTCCTTTCCAGTCCCACCCAGGCCTTCTCAGTCCAAACCCAGGGGAAACGGATCACCAAGACTACAGTCTCTGTGGGTATGCAGAGATCTAAACAATGGAGTGTTCCCACCTCAAAAGCAGGGAGTGGTAAGCCACGCCCTTTTGGAAAAAGTTCACAATGATTTTCCAATTATCCTTCCCAGCCGTGCCCAAGTACTTGCACCCCTAGGAGGAAAACTTGCCCTTCATGCAAAAAACTGGATGTCCATTACTCAGGACCAATGGGTTCTAAACATTGTATCCCAGGGATAGAGTTTCTACTTCCACTCACTGCAAACCCCAAGCGGGTTGCCAGAACTTCATCCAAACCAGTGGGCAGAGGATCAAAAGCACTTTCCCTTCTCCATATCAGGGCTATTCAATCTGTTCCAGTAGAACAAAGGGGGACAGGGTTTTTTTCTCCAGACTGCTCCTGGTGCCCAGAAAAGAGAGCTTTTTGTGACCTATCCTGGATCTATCACTTCTCAACATTTTTCTGGTGGTCCCAAAATTCAAAATGCTTACACTGCAACAGCTTCTTCCTATGCTAGTTAAGGATGCCTGGTTAGTCACCCTAGACTTAAAAGAAGCTTATCTGCACATCCCCATAAGGGAGTTTTGCAGGAAATGGCTACGGTTAAGGGCAGGCTTCTATGCACTTTCAGTTCCCTACACTTCCCTATGGCTTATCTACTGCACCCAGAGTATTCACAAAGTGCCTGGCTCCAGCCATTGAATACTGCAGGCAGTGAAATATTCAAATTTACTCATACTTGGATAATTGCCTAATTCAGGCGGACAGTCAGGAATTGCTACTTCAGCACTTGGCATTTGTAAAAAGACTTCTAGCTTCACTGGGATACACCATCAACGAAAAGAAATCGCAACTGGTGCCCAGCCAACAAATTGTATTCCTGGGAGCAAGCTTGAATACAACTTCCCAGATGGCATTCCTCACTTAAGAAAAGCAGGTCCATTTGACAAACTATTTCAAACTAATGGCCACCAAAACCCGGCTATCTGCAAGGAAAATACTGCAAGCCCTAGGGTTCATGGCCTCATGCATTCTGCTAATTCCATATGCAAGACTGCATATGAGGAAACTTCAGTGGTACTTAAAAAGGCTCTGTTGTCAACGTTCTTAGGACCTGGAAACAGTGATTCCCATCATACCTTGTCTAAGGGCAGAGTTTTGGGCAGAGGCATGCAACCACAACAAGGGACTTCCTTTCACTCAACCCCTCACTACCCAAACCCTGACAACGGACACATCAGACTATACATGAGGGGCTCACATGGCAGGCAAATGGAACCCAGAGCAAATTCCCCCTGCATATCAATCAAAAAGAGATGCTAGCTGTACAGAATGCATTGACAGCCTTCAAATACCTTATCCTTCCAGGACAGCTCCTGATAGACAGACACCACCACAATTATGTGGTACATAAACAAGCAGAGGGGAACTCATTCTTACCCACTCTGCAGGTTATCCATGGCCTTGTGGAACACAGCCTTGAGCAACCAAGTGCACCTACAAGCTCAATTCCTGCCAGGCAAGCAAAATTCACTGGCAGATGACTTGAGCAGAAATCTACTGGACCATCACGAGTGGAAACTGGAACCCAACTCATTCAAACTTCTAACCCAGAGGTGGGGAACACCAGAGGTGGACCATTTTTCCTCCCTCCAAAACCACCCATTGAGCAAAATTTGCACCAAGACCCTCACAGCAGAGCCTGGAAGGTGGATGCCTTATCCTTTACATGGGAAGACCTGTCAATTTATGCCTTTCCTTCTCTGCCCCTCCTCTCAAAAGTACTACTCAAGATCAAACAGGACAGGCCAAAGGCAATCCTTATTGCACCAGACTGGCCACGCCAACACTGGTACCCACTCCTATGCAGTCTGGCAGCAGTGCCACCCTGGCACCTACATCAGACACCGTCCCTGCTGTGTCAGCAGGAAGGACAGATTTTGCATCCACAGCTGCAAACTCTAAATCTTGCAGCCTGGCTTATCCCCTGAATACACCACCAGCATCCCTCAGTAAACAGGTGCTGGATGTCATCCTTGAGGCCAGAAGGCCAAGTACTAGGAAGTCTTATGCTGAAAAGTGGAGAAGATATTGTTCTTGGTGTCAGTCTCAAGGAAATGACACAGCTGTGCCCACCTTACCTCAAATCCTTGATTACCTAGCAGAGCTGTTCCACAGAGGCCTATCCTTCTCGTCCATTAAGATTCATGCCTCTGCCATATCCGCTCATTATAATACTGAGCCACCTCTCTTTTCTCACTCTCTCATCAAACAGTTCCTGAGAGGAGCTAACAATTTAAGGCCCCCTAGGAGAGCTCCCACCCCGGCCTGGGAACTTAACTTTGCACTGGAGAAGCTCACACTTCCCCCTTTTGAACCTTTTGCTTCAGCAGAGTTAAAATTCCTCTCTTGGAAAAACAGCCTTACTTCTACCTATTACTTCAGCAAGAAGAGTGTCTGAGTTACAGGCACTAATGGCGGTGGAGCCTTTCATTATTTTCCATGCTGACAGGATTTCCCTCAGGACTAACCCATCCTTTATGCCCAAGATGGTATCCAGTGTGGCTTTAAACCAATCCATCCATTTCCAACCTTTTTCCCTAATTCTCAGAATAAAGGGGAAAGGATCCTGCACTCCTTGGATGTGCACAGACAGCTCAGGTTCTACCTTGACAGGACTAAGCCTTTCAGAAAATATGTCCAGCTGCTAGTCGGCTTTGCTACAGGGGCAGAGGGCAAGGCCATTTCAAAGCAAGCCATTTCCAAATGGATAGCACACTGCATCCATTTCTGCTACAAGCACCATGGAAAACCTACCCCTCAGGGGATCAGAACTCATTCCACTAGAGCTACTTCAACCTCTACAGCATTTCTCAGGGGAGTCCCTACCAGGGACATCCTGGAAACTGCAACCTGGAGTTCTGTACACACTTTCACCAAGCATTACTCCTTAACTATTTTTTATAAATCCAGAGCTGGATTTGCTACAGCAGTCTTACAAGACCTGCTAGCCAGCCCTAACACTTCTTGACTGCCTCCACCCTTCCTCAGCTTTGGGAATCAACCCAAGTGTGATGACTGCAACAGTGAAACACGAAGAACGTAGTACAGTTGTGTACACTTACCATAAATGTAGATGTTAGAGTGTATTTACTGTTGCAGTCCTGTTTTCCCTCTCTCCAGCCCCCTGGCTTTCTCTGTCCTTTCTACCTCTCCTCTTTATGGCCATCTTTTATGACAGGGGTATTTACTTTTTACTAGAGGTGTTCCACACCATGTAATAACTTCCTCTTTTGGGGACTCCTGACATCTGGGGGTAGAAAAACTGATGTAATGGCGTCAGCTGCATGTTTTATACCCCTGACGTCATGGAAGAGGTGACAGCATCTGACGCAGAAATCCCAAGACTGGTGTTCGGGCTGACTGAGAGCTACCTGCAACTGCAACAGTGAATATACTCGAACATCTACATTTATGGTAGGTGTACGCAACTGTACTTTTTTATGGCACCTTTTCTCATATTTATCAATGTTCATGCTAGTGACGTGGTTTTGCAATAGCCAAAATCGAGAACCCCAGGTCATGTTGTTAGTGAATGCAAGTATAGGAAACTGATTTGACTGATTCACTTACTAGTAAAAAGCAAATTAATAAATTTATACTTCATTCATTGTCATGTTGAATGTTTGTTTTTCTGTGCACCTTGTCTACATTTTTGCAATGTTTTATTTAATCATTAATGGTTGTTTTTAAGCTGTATCAGCTGGAGTAGTTATCACAAGAACCTGTTGGCCAGCAGCGACTATGAAGGTACTGTGATACTGTGGGATGGATTTACAGGACAAAGGTCAAAGGTTTACCAGGTAATTCCTAAAATTATTTCTTAAAAGTTTTATGTTTGGTCCCTGTTAAAACAGACAAAATGCTAAAATGTATTTGTTTCAGACAGGTTTTAGCATCGGTAGTGGTGGTATTAGCATTTGAGCATTACAGCTTAGGCTGTAATAAAGAAGTGTTAAACCTCAAGTTACCCGTAACCCATAGGTAGTTTGTTTTTTGCTTGTTGTCCCAGTTACCTGCCAACCATCATTTCCCTTCTCAGGCAGGTGGCATTTGGCTCATTTACTCCACATACTGGACCATCAGCTGACTGAGAGGAGCCTTTACTAAGACAGCCATTGGGTTTTTCCATTTTTTTAAGTTGTAATTCCCTTCATGCCTGCTCATGTCCAAATGGTTGGCATGCATTAGGCCTTTGTGATGAGTGCTGTACCTTCATGTCAGGTGAGATGATCATTTGGCCATGCCATGTACATAGTCACCTCTTTGTGATCTCTCACTGAGGTTTTTGCTGCAGACAAAGACCCCCCACCACTACCACCATAAGGGAGTCAAGAATGCTTAATCCTTGTCATTATTGACTGGCTCCAACAGAAGCCGAAGCCATTAGTCAACCTGTGACTAGGCCGTAGTAAGGATTTTATTCCAGTGTGCCAGTGGAGCTGGTTCATAAGCAAGTTTTTACTTGAATTACAGAAGTGCAGGATACAGTGGTACAATTCAAGCTACCGCAGCCTTTTTAGTTTCTGAATAATGTTAGTACTCATTTTTGTCATAGAAATGTATGTTAAAAATGGTAATAAGTTGGTTCTCTAAGTGCTTATTGTGTTGTTCTTGGATTATATGCCCTTATTGTTTTGGTATATTCTAAGTGGCTGGTACTTTGTCAACTAGTACATAGTGTAGAGGTATAATCCATCACTTAGCACATATTCCTGCTACACTGACTAATTAACTTGGAATTCACTTTGCAAGTTAAGTAATATTTCTAATTTTTGAAGTACATTAATGAATTTTGACCTTTATTCCAGTTCACAGATCCATATACAGCCATTTCCCACTTCTTGGAAATATTGAGCCAAATTTAAATTGTATCTTACTAATTATAAAAAGGAGGTTAAGAGGGCAAAAATGAGCTTGGCTTTTACAGTAATTAAATCCAGGGGTTGAAGGTTGTGAAATGGACCATGCAAGATTCAAACTTTATGTACTTAGCATAAAGATATGATGATGTCATTTTCATTCTTTCCTCAACGAATGTGAATTGGATCCAACTCTCCCACTTTCCTTCCAGACTCTGGATCCAACTCTCAAGCTCCTCCCTTACCCACAATGCCTCGTACTACTGTTTTACCTCAGATTGTCTGCAACTCAAAGGATTCATACACGGATTGTGGTCTCTCGAGCTGTGTCATAGCTTTTTTTGATTTCTGTGAGTAAAGGATAGAATTTTCTTCTTTTAACTAATCCTTTATTACTGGTTACCTGTATTCTTCCCTTTACCCTTTGTACAGCTTTTAGTTAGCTCATATGCCTGCCCTTTTCAGGTGTCTTTCCATTTCCACTGTTGGTAACTCCTCTCCCTTTTGTACTCTTTTTCTCAAGATAGTGTTATAGTTACCATTGTTGGTAAGCCTTTTTCATTATCTGCCCAGCTGGGAGCTTCCCGTCTTTTCTGATACCTCTCCAGACCGTCCCAATGAAGCGGTTCCCCAGAAGAGGCTGTGTAAAAGTTGGATTTCTCAAGGGAATCTCTTACTGAAGGCACCAATTTTGATGACTGAAGGCACCAGTTTTGATGAAGGTGAAGGGTCCCTCAGATCACCAGTGGAAGATGTCTCCTTCAGAGACATTCTTGAGATCTTTCACTAAAAAGGTGGTTGGTCCTCCTAAACCCCCTTACCAAGAGGAAGTCTGTGTTAGAAGGTTTCGGGTCTAGCCCATCTATGTCTTGGGTTACCTTCCCAGCGGATGACCTAATGAACCTAGTCTCCCACCAGGCTTGGAAGGAGCCAGATACTGTGGAACCAATTCCCTATCGCCCGGCCAGGATCCTAGCTCCACCCAAGGACAGAGCTTTTGGAGTATGGGAATTCCTGTAGATGCAATGGTTGTTGCAGAAGCCAAAAAAAAGGAATTGGCTGAACAGAGCTCCACTGTCCATTCCCCCCTAATAACGAGTCTGGGTTGTTGGACAGGTTTGGAAAGCCTGCCTGTGACGGCGACCTTTGCCTTATGGTCGCTTTAATTATTTGGCACACTTTACTAGATTACAGAGGGACTTGATTACAGAACTCTCAAATTCTATCACTGGGTTCATGTCGGCAGAGGAGCAAAAGGTCTTTTCCTCTCAATTGGCCACCCTCTAGTTCATATCTAATTCATTCTGAGGTTAATGTCTTATGCAGTTGAAGACTGAGAGGTATGAATACATGGTGTTAGTAAATGTTATGCTTTAATTGTTGTAGTGTGGGTGGTCATTGTACTGGAGACATTATTTTGCTAATTAACTGTTTGCACTCAAAATCAAATTGAAAATGTTCACGAGAACTACATTTGTGTTATGTTTTACATCAGAGGCATGAAATAGTAAGTGATTATTTATCTGTTGTAAAGTAACCATTTACTTCTTCAGTCTTGCTTCTAACACTTGGAATTAAAAATTGTTCTGCTAGTAATTTTCCCACTAGAAAGTGCACCCCTGTTGTTAATCTGTCATGCCTTTTATAATCATTTTTTTTTAGTTTCCTTTTTTTCTTTTATTGTATGTATGTGTAGCTCTATCCACACACATCCATACATAACCCATTTCTACATATGGAGTCAGGGTGTCACATCAATGGTGACAGTCATCTTGAGCCCATATTCACACTGCCAAGATCCCTTTGATGCTTTGTAATGTCTCTGCGAACCATGGCTATTGCTGTATCTGGCAACTAAGTAAATGTCAGGAAAATCCTACTAAGACAGCTGAACTTTATTTGCGGTAAATCAGTCTCCTTAATTGATGGCAGGGGTGTACCCAAGAAGACTGAATGCTGTAATTAAAGCAAAAGGTGCTTCAGCAAAGTATTAGTATAAGGGTGTACCCACTTATGCAACCAGCTTATTGTAGGTTTTTTATTTTTTTATATTTTTCCCCCTAACAGATTTGTTTGTTTTTCAATTGACTTGTACAGGTTCTAGGTCACATTAAAGGTGGGAAAAGTTTTGAAATAATTTATTGTAGTCTCATTTTTGTACATCACAAAAACCTTGCATTTTAACAGGGGTGTGTAAACTTTTTATATCGACTGTATAATGTATGTACATACACACACACATATATATATATA
The DNA here is from genome assembly GCF_019279795.1 of Protopterus annectens. NCBI lineage: Eukaryota > Metazoa > Chordata > Ceratodontiformes > Protopteridae > Protopterus > Protopterus annectens. The sequence goes on along the minus strand of NC_056744.1, from coordinate 1,243,757,085 downwards.
TATATATATATATATATATATATATATATATATATATATATATATTGATTCCATACATTTGGTCGAATTACACTTATTCGAAAATGATACCAGGCATTGCACTTCACTGAAAGCTCACTTGGTCGAAGTTCATTTGGTCGAAAATGGAATTTAGCCCCTGCCCCACTGCAGTGCAACCCTGGAATGAGAATATTAAATAAGGGGGGGGGGGTGTGGGGAGCACAGCCCCCCACATAATTTTAATGTATTCACTGTTATAAGAAGGTATATCCATTAGAAATGCATTGATATATATATATATATATATATATATATATATATATATATAGATATATATCTCTTTAGTAAGAACTATTGGCATAATGTGTGGGGGGGTATGCCCCCCCACACCCCCCATTGTGGGAGGCTGTGCCCTCCACACACACCCTTATTTAATATTCTCACTCCAGGGTTGCTACTGCAGTGGGGCAGGGGCTATATTCCATTTTCGACCAAGTGAGCTTTCAGTCAAGTGAGCTTTCAGTGAAGTGCAATGCTTGGTATCATTTCGACTAAGTGTAATTTGACCAAATGTATGGAATCCATATAATATATATATGTATATATATATATATATATATATATATATATATATATGTATATATATATATATATATATATATATATATATATATATATGTATGCATACATGCATACTTGTGTATTAGAGAGAGAGAGAGAGGAGAGTTCTTTTGGCACATTGCTCATTTTTTTGACCTAGAAAACTGTAATTTGGTTTTACTGAACATTTATTTGCTGAACATGCAGTTTCCAAATTTTGGTTGTGGTGAGTTGTACACGAAGCTCAAGTGGATCATGTTGCTTAACCCACCTTGTAAGTGTGATGTAAATAGAGACACCTTCACCCTTTGCCTCTTTCTTTGCATTAGGTGGTCTAACTGTGTGAAAGCCATTATAGCCCTGCTCTGCAGGTGTGCTCTGTGTAACTTTGAACCATGTGTCTAACTACACAGACATCTCTATTCTCCAGATTGAGGAGAGCTTGCAGGGAGTGGAAAGGCATTATCTTCCATTTGTTTTGTGGCATCAGCCTCGGAGAGGAGAAGAATGCTGCTCACTGCTAGGCATATACCTGCAAATAGTTGGAGAGCTCCATCACGTCTCTCTTCATATAGTACATGTCTCAGGTCATTTATGCCCACATGGACTATGACTAAATCATACTGGTGCTTTTGTGGTTCAGTGACTTGAATCTTTTTCATTCAACAGCCTGTTTGCAGGACAGGTAGCTGTCAATCCAGATAACGTCTGTGCGTCTAGATCTAGGGAGGACAATTTTTCTCGCAGTTTTGTGTGTGAAACTGTGTTAAAAGCCATTGATATGTCAGGGAAAACTGTGGAGACTAGATTTCTTACATTTCTTTTTGATTTATAGTGCTTGTGGTGTAAAAGGGTAGTAGTAGTGCAGTGATTATGGTGAAAGTCATGTTGTATTGAAGATATCAGATTGTCTGAAATGAAGTTTATGGATACATTTTTCTCAAGGGCTTTTGAGAGTGGAGATAGCTATTGGTCTGTAGTTGGCAAGATCTGTGGAAATGCTTCCCTTGTGCAAGCTAAGATCTTTTTTTCCCATGGTTGGGAACTTGGCATTTTTAATGGATTGGTTGATTTAATATAGACATTGGTAGGCCAGAGCATCTACTGCAATTTTAGTGTATTTTACCAGTAGGTTTCAGTTTCAGAAGTAGTTCTTTGTGGTGGATATGGGTTTAAGGTGGAATGTTGGTTTAAAGGAAAATTGTGGAGTAGTAGAGCTTGAGTGATTGAGGAGAGAAGTTACTGAGTTAATGGTGTGTACTGAACTGGAAGGCTAAGCCATATGAGTTGACAGACGGACAACAAAGGGGTAAGTTGCATGATTTGACCAGGATTTAGTAGTTTGTTGACAGAAGGCCATACGAGTTTTGGGTTATTTTGTTTAAAAATTTGGAGGTTAGTTTAATATGATTTCTTGGCAGATGTAATAATTTGCTTGGAGCTGTTTCTGAGATGTTTATATTTTTGCAGGATAGTCTTGTCTTATTTTTTTCAGGTTTCCCATGCTTTGTCCGACTGATTCATATGTTTGGTTGATTTGGAGAACCAGATGCTGGATTTGCATGGATTCTTTTGGTTCTTATAGGGAAATAAAGATTTTAGAATACTTGTAAAAATAGTGTTGAATAGAGAGGAGGTGTTGGCTAGTTGAAAGATTAGTAGTTGGTTCCAGTTTATTAACTTTAAATTTGAGATTAAGGCATCTTTTTTTGGAATAAAGACAGATTGAGAAAGTGGTTGTAGTGGTTGATATTGTGGTAGTCCATTTTAGTGAAGGTAGGAAGTTGATCATATAGGTTCTCAGGGGAGCACCAGAAGAGATTAATTTTGTTTGGGGAGTTTTGAGAATCCAGTCAAAGGCAAATTTCTTGTCAGAATGCTTTATTGTACCTTGTAGGGGAATGTAGTAAGCTGGGTCATGCTTAATGCTTATGGTTTGCCAGTCAACATTCATATCACACATTGTGACAGTTTCTGTGAAATATTTGAGGAAGCCCAAGCAAAGTATTCTGCTGTATTTATATTGTTGCCTGGTGGAATGTAGAATTTGTTTTGTGCATACAGACTCGTGTGTGTTTAGTTTTAGAAAATACATTTCATCATTATTTCTGGGGATTTTGAGGGATGAAAATTTAAGTTAAAGGAATTGTAAAGTATTTCATGAGATCTGCCCTTTTTAGGGATCTGTCTAGTCTTATGTCCTGGAGATAGAATTTCCTCATCTTTTATAATTTGCATTAGTCAAGTTTCAATATCTGCAGTGACATCTGATGAGAGGTGTGCTATACAGGCATGGATGTCTGCTAGTTCACTTCTTAATTTATATTAAAAAGATACTGGTTGAATGATTTAGTAGGTTGAGAAGGAGCTTGGTTGTGAGTTAACATTTGTGATGGTTGTAATGTTGTGAGGAGGACCAGAATTTGGGTGGACACCCCTCCCCCATATTTTGATAGTCTGTACTGAATGTGCAATGGAGGGGGACCATTTACTTTTGGATTTGATTCTGATTCCTAGTTTTGGGGGGTATGAGATTTGACACTGGATGGTTGATCCTGAATAGGTGAATGAAAGTTAATGAGAATAAGCCTGAAGATGTAGTGAAATTAGAGTGGGTGGTGTTTTGAGCCTGTAAAAAGATACCTGGTTGTGGTGGTAGGTTTTTGGGGAGTTGTAGATGATAGCAGGTTAGTTGTGTTAGGATTAGAGCAGGAGTTATGATCAAGTATGAACGGAGTATGATGAGGTGAAGTGATTTAGTAATAGAGGAGGTATTCCTTCAAAAGTTAGGGTTTTTTATGGAGTTACAGAGATGAAGACAAAAGTATTATGGGTGTGGAAATATAAGGAGAAGTTTTTATATATGCATACATATATCATATATATATATATATATATATATATATATATATATATATATATATAGTGGAGCAGTTATTGTGAAAGAGGAGATTAGAGGAAAATAAGGGTAGTAAAGAGAAGCTTAGAGAGTGGTTTATTGTGAAGAAGACTGATTTATTGTGTATGGGAGTAGAAAGATTGAGGATAGAAACATGTAAGCAGTATAGTAAGATGATGGGAAGACTGAGTTATATTATAGAAAAAGAGATGACAGATGATTAATCTTGTAATATATAAGGGAGATTGATGGAATGATGAGGTTTGGTAAGGAATTGCTTTGAGGTACTCTTTGGAAGGATCTGAGTAAGAGTAGGTGTAATGTAAAGCAGTATGGGAGGGATAAAGGGAGTTGGGAATGATGCTAAAAGTTAGTTGGAAGTTGGGAAGAGGTGAAGAGAGGTGTGTTTCTGTGATAGTAGTAACATTCCAAAGACAATGCCGTAAGTGGATTGGACACTCTAAAGTGGCTATAGGTGTGAGTGTGCGGTTTGGAAGAATTACCGTGGGAGGGATAGCCATCTGGCAGTATAAACCTTGGCTTTAGATGATTCTCACTGTTGACATGACATCCCGACCCCATTTGTAAAATGGGAAAAAGGGTTTTTCGATGGATGGGATGGATGGACGGACGCAAGGAATGGGGTCACTGGTGTTAGGTACACATTGGAAAGCAGTCAGTTTATAGCTGGTGTCCAGCAGTTAGCTTGGAAGCACAAAGTTAAAGCAGGTTTTGTTTCAGTTACTGAATGAAGGCATCATGTAGGGTAAGGGTAGGAAGTAACTGGTTTACACAGTGTAAACTAATGGTCAAGTGAATTGACAGTGACCTACTATCTAAGCAGTCCTAGGAGTGTAAGGACTGCTACTTTGGGGGGAGGGGGAAGCCACAGCCACTTTCCAGCACATAGTAGAAAATTATCTGACTAGTTTAAGTTAATATACAACCAGGTGGTTCTTGCTTACATTGTGACAACAATCTCAGTTGGCTGCTGCTCACAGATAAAGCTTGTTAGTCAAAACCAGTTTGCAGTGCTGTGACTTGTAACAGAGCTCCTGCTGTTTAAGGGACAAGCGACTGATACGATGTCCATGAGCTCTGAAAGGAAAGGAGAAAAAAAGAAAAAAATACTTTGGTACTGAATATTTTATAGCAGTGATAAAGTTGATGCATAGGATGGTAGCTTATTGTTAGAGATGGAGGAAGGAATGCAGTGAGTCAAAGTAAGAGAAGACAGAATATTATAAGAGTAGGATGAAGGTAGCAAGGTAAAATTTGAAAGTTCTTCATAAGGCTATGCACTACATGCTAATGTTAGTATCAGAAGCATGTTTGTAACTAATTTTGTATTGTAAAATGTGAAAGGAAAATGTTATTTTATTTGCATGAAATTGCCAGTATTATGTTTGCATACAAGACGTTTATTTTATTTATTTGACATACAGAGATATCAGTAAGGGAATTGTTCATCTGTTCACTAGTTTTCCATTGATGCATGATAGTAGCCGGTAGCTTTTTGATGTTTACAGAGTGTATGAAAATTATGCATATAAAATTGTCGCATTATTTCAAACCAGTAACAGAGCAGAGAACTGCAAGTTAGATGGCAAGTGTCAGTAGCAAAATGATATGCTTTGGTTTTGCCTATGTAAGATTGAATCATTTGTTTGCTTGTAGGGTACATAGCTTTTATGATAGTCATTCTAATTTGAAAATAGTGCTGTTGCTCATATCTGTTTTACCAAATATTTGTATCTCTTCATGTCTTCATGCTATGCACTATGCTCTACAAACATTTTTAACCTGCATTCCTCAACTGTATAGGCTGCCCCCCCCCAACATGATAGTATCACAGTTGATTTTTGCATTATTAATGTAAGTGTGGATGCTGTGTTTCTATGAGCAATAGAGACAAACTATATAGTAAGGCAAGCATTTGCATTTGTTTTGGTATGTGGTATACCAATACTACTATAACAAGTGGAGAAACTTGCTCATCCCTGGTGTATAGGGAGCTCTTCCATTAAGATGAGTGCGCTCATTTAGGCTGCACAGCAACTTGTTTTTTTACACTGAACATTCTCATGTTGGTGGCAGTGAGTTAAACAGCACCTTTGTAAATTCTTAGACAGCCCTCTAAGTAAACAAGCATGTGATTAAATGTGGTTCTGACATGACTGACGTCAGTGCTTCGGTGGGTATGTCAGGCTCAGGCATCATTTGGAATGCATGGCTACTGACTTGGCCATTGGCTGAGGGCATTAAAGAGCAGCTGCTGAATATATCTCTGGGCAAGGATTTACTTTGTAGCTGGAAGTGCTCAAAAAATGGAAAAAAAGGCTAAAACACTATAGACAGTAAAGCAGCTTTTCACTCTTCCGTAGGAATTGTCCTGCCAAACAGTGGTATTCTGCTGCAGACAGTCTTGCGACAAATAGTTGAAACAAAAACAGGCATTTGAGAAAATGCATTGTAAAACTGGTAGAGGCCAAAGAATACAGTCAGGAGTAAAGGGCTCAGTCTGTCTCCAGTTTGGGCATTGAGGTAGAAAGATGAAAAAGCGCAAACTCCATCTGTGATACTGATGCCTTAAATCATTATAGCATGGAATATGTGCTAGAGGAGAATTCATCGGATTTAGAAATACTGTTATGTTGGAAACTGTGGAAGAGTAATAGTGCTGTGGGCTGGAAACCGTGTACAAGTACAAAATCCATGAGTAGGTTTGCATCTTAAAGCTGAAATAGTTGATCACGCTGCTGCACTGATGTCAGATGTCCATGGGGAAGAAGGAGTGGAAAATTGCATATGAAAAGCTGTCCCATTTGTAAAAGACAAATGTGTTAATTTCCAGGAAGATGAAATGTCTCAGCCAGTCCTTTTAGAAGAAAATAGACTGAAAAACTGTGGTAGTGAAGAGTTGCAGAGAGAGACTTCTCCAGATAATGCCTCTGAATAAAGTATAATACTTCAAGAACTGCCCCAAAAGGAGAATCAGGTGTCCAGAGGGAACAGCCATGTCAAATATTGTAGGTTTGAGAACCACTAGAGAAACTACATACATAGAAGATTTAAGGGGGTTCGGCAGCTGAAATGCTACATTTATTTAAATGATTGTTGAATATGTTCAAAAACTGTTTGACATAAAAAGCCAATGACATAATTAATATAAACTTGAATTTTCAAGTTTTTTCTCCCTTCCGTACTGCTATGCAGTTTATCTATTAGTACTCAGACCCCATCACCAATAGTGCATTTATTATTCTACATTTTAACTTCTGCATCTGATGTTCTCTCTTTCATTGCTCCTCATGAATGGATTACAGAACAGTCCTCGGATCCAACTTGGCCATGTTTCTTCAGACTAGGATCCAAGTTTTTAGCTCCTCCCACTACCCACAATGCCCTGCACTCTAACCAAACTCCTCCGCTCTCATTTGCTGCTAGTGGAATCAGACGTGGTCGCCTGAGTCCCAAGCATTTTTGGATATTTTTTTTTTGGGTATCTACCTTTACAGATAAGTGTTCTTTCTTTGCTTGTTAAATTCCTCCCCTGTCCTTTTTAGTGTGTGCATGGAGTTCTTTCAATTTCCCTTCCTTATCTCAAGTTTTAACGTGCTCTGGGTAGCCATTTCTTCTGTTAGGCTCCCCTTCTACTTCTCTTTCTCAGCAAAAAAAAAAAACCCTCCCTTTTTAGTGTTTTTTCCTGTCAGTTTTCTTTTGGGGTTTCCGTCTTGTGTGTGTGTGTGTGTGAGAGTTTGGGAAGTTAGTTTCTTGGGTGATAGCTGATATACCATCCGGATTTAAACAGTGCTTAGAATGTGGATGTAAGTTCCCGCATTCCAATGCACACTCGTGCGTTTACTGCTTGGGTGCAGAGCATCTGCGGTCAGCCCACTCTGTGAAAGCTTTAACCCTAGAGCTATAGCCAGCCACAGAAACCAGTTGATTTTGTAGGGCCTGTTGCCTTCATCTCCAGGGGCTCAAACCCCCCTCTAAGAGCAATATGGGAGCCTCTGACTTCAAGAAGCGCCCTCACAAGTCTTCAAGGGCTTCTTCGGAGCCGCCTGCTAAGGTTGGGAGGCTCTCTGATCTGACTTCTCGGATTGTAGGCCTACTTCAGCTCCAGCAGATCTGAAGCTCTCTTCAAGTCTGTCTGGATCTGTGGTGATCACCAGCTCACCTGATACTGCTGCCCCCTCCACCTCAGATCCTAAGAATTCAAATCCTACGCGAGGGGTCCTACTCCGATCCTGGAGTTTGAGTTGGCTCTGCTCAGTGGTCTACAACAGACTCTCTCCAGGCACTCCAGACCTCCCTCCATGAGTTTCTCCGGATATTCTAGGTTTCTTTCAGAAGCTGACATAGACAGGATGATCAGGAAGACCCTCAAGACTCTGATCTATCTGGGTGTCTTCTTGGCTCCATCCCCCATGGTTCTGCGAGACTCTCCCTTCAAGTCCAGTCTCCTTCTCCAATCTGTGCTTTGGCTTTAGAATCACAGGGTCATGGCTAATCAAGGGATCCGGGGTCACGTGAATGGAGCCTGCCTTGCTGCACTCTGACTGTTGCCTTGACCTTCTGTGTTCTGTTGTTGTCGGATCATAGCAAGTCTCGGATCTGAGAGGTCTCCATTGGGTCTGGGGGGAGGAGATTGGCTCCTGCTTTGTCAGAGCCATCTCTTCCCCTTGGTGCTTTAGGGCTGGACAGTTCGGGCTGATCCTGGTCCTTTCTCCCTCTGTAGCCTCGGTTCCAGTGGAGCTGGGGTGGGATTTTCCAGCTCCTTTGGCGTTCCTAGTGGTAGAAAGGGCTTTCTTTACCCACAGTTATTTGGTCCCTTTGAGCCATGATCCGTCCCCCCAACTTCCTTTGGATCAGAGACTTGTCTGCCATTCCTATCCTGAGACAAGCCCATGCAAACCTATCTGCAAGCACTTCCCTCAGCTGGAGCCCCCTCCTCTTCTGAGACCTCCCCTGAGCATCCCACAGAGGAGATCCCTTGTAAGAGGACATGCAAAAAGAGGCACATTGACTCCCCCTCAGAGTCCATCCCTGAGGATACAGACTTTGATGAAGGGGAGGGATCCACAAGATCGCCACCGGAAGACATCTCCTTCAGAGATATTTTACAGATTCTGTGACAGAGAGGTGGTTGGACAGCCCAACCTCCCTCCTCTGAGGTGTCCATATTTTTGGAGGCCTTCAGGACAGGCCCATCTACATCTTGGGTGGTCCCCTGGTGGACAAGTTGGTGGATTTGGTGTCCAGCCGAGCCTGGAAGGAGCCGGACTTGGTTGAAGTTTTTGTCCCCCCCCCCCCAGGACAGACCTTATTGGGGTAAATGTGTTCCAGTGGATGCCATGGTTGTGGCAGCAGCCACCAAAAAGGAGCTAGCAGAGCTCTACTGTCTATTCACCGAACAAGGAGTCCAGAGCGATGGGCAAGTTTGGGAAGGGTGTTTATGCCTCCACCACCTTCTCGCTGAGGGCATTGAACTACCTGGCACATTTTACCCACTTAGAGGAACCTGGTGAAGGCACCGTAAAATCCACTGCCAATCATTAGTGGACTGAAGTTTCGCTTTGGCGACCCCTAACCAGTAAAAGCTGAAAGACTTTAAGGCAGAGGGACGTGGTGAAAGAGATTTCGGTGAGACTGGCAGAGACCATGTCGTTGGACAATTTCAACAAAATCCCCCCCTCCTCCCCGACTGGCTACTCTTTCTTCCTTGTCCAACTCATCCATGAGGCTGATTTCCCATTCCACTGAAGGTGCCTCTCTGGCAGCCGGCTCAAGCATTGCTGTTTGGAGACATGCCTGGATGAGCACGGAGCCCTTTCAAGTGTCCTTTGTTAACACCCCTTCGATGGATCCTCACTCTTTGATCCATTGGTCCAAGAGACCCTAACCCACAGAGAACAAGAGGGGGGAAGACCTTGTCTGCCATCGGTTCAAGTTCTCCACTCTACAGCGCACCTTTTCTAGAAATCAGCACATTGGAAGGAAAACCCGGTTCCGTAAATCCCAGAGGTCTTCCCAAGATCAATGTGGGTATTCTTCCCCTAGGGGCAGAGTAGGATGTTTTAATGGGAGATGCCATCCCAGAGGCAGAGGGGGGGTTTGCAGAATCAGGCCTTCAGGGTACCCTTCTCTGATAGGTCATTTCAACACTCCTGAGGTGCTCCCTGACTGCTCATCTCTGGAGGCAATCAGGTCAGTTTGCTCTACACCCTACTGCCTGGGCCGATATAACACAGAACAAGTGGGTGCTAGAGAATTCTCCGGAGAGGTTAGAGAGACTCTCTAATGTTCCACCCAGTCAAAGGGAGTTTGCAGTAGCAGAAATTCTAAGCCTACTACAAAAAAAAGAGTCATCCAAGGGATCCCGATCGTGCAAAGAGGACTCAGAACTTACTTTTGCTTCTTTTTAGTGCAAAAGAAAACTGGGGACCTATGATCCATACTGGATCTAAGTAAGTTAAACTTGCTCGTTAAGAAAGCAAAGTTCCAAATGGTGACGATTCCATCCATTCTTCTGCTGCTGCAGAAGGACGATTGGATGTGCTCTGTGGATTTAAAGGAAGTGTACTATCACATCAAAATAGACGAGCACTCCATGAGACATCTGCACTTCTGGCTGGGAGCCAGTAATTTTCAATTCAGTGCTCTGCCCTTTGGACTCACCACAGGCCCTAGGGTGTTTACTAAATGCAGGGTAGTAGTCACAGCTCACCTCAGACTGCAGGGATTCTGGGTGGTCCCTTACCTGAATGACTGGCTCTTTACTGCCCCAAACAGGCATCAGCTAATACAGGCCTGAGATAACTTCTTCAGTCTTGCCAACCATTTGTGGATTACTGTAAATCTGGCAAAGTCAAATGTCATTCGGTTTAATGTTGTAGTATTCTTTACATATGGGTTGTATTCCGCACAACTACCTGACATCCGGTCTGTATACAAAAGCTTAGAGCCACTGCCTGTATGTGGGACATCGCATGAAGGCACAGACGACGTCAGCCATAAAAGGGACGTCTGCACGTGCAATCTTCAGAACTTTTTTGCTGCCATTTGGAAAGGTTGACTTGTACGTTCGGTCTGCCATTGGATATCATTGGTTTTGTCTTTCAACTTCAGATAAGTACTCCGTAGAGGACTTACTTTGTTGCTACTCTCTCTTGTTTTTGTTAATGTCATCCGGGATGGGCAGGTGTAGGTGTGGAAGGCAAATTCCACATGAAGATAGTCACAAGCTTTGTTTGTTTGGTTTAGGGCCTATTCACGACCACTGCTCCTGCTCTGTCAGGTCTTTGTTCCTAAAACATTGCATCTTCTGTCAGTTTTAAATCCCTCCAGCTAAGACCGGAATAACTGGTCAAGAGGAGAAGGTCAACACATGCACCACATCACATGGAACACATAGCCCTCCAGAACACACACCGGCCTTCACATAAAAAAAACAAACCACACACCCACCTTCGAGGAGGCTCTCATTAAAAATCTACCCAAACAGCAGAGACCTCCAAGGCAGAAATGCACTCGACCACCACAACACAACACTAATCACAAGACACATAACTCTCCTAAACAGTGTGCCACTCAACCAAAGCCCCCAAGGCAAAAACAGCATGCCCAACACACTAGTCATAGGTGACTCGACAGTGAGGCACACTGATGTCCCACTCACTAGGTTGAATAAGGAGAAAGTAACAGCTGCCTGTCAGGTGCCAGGATCCGCCACATAACACATGCACTCAGGTCCCGCAACAACAAGTACAAATATGACTCTGTCATTGCACATGTGGGCGTGAATGACCCGAGACGTACCTCTAGACTACATGAAGGAGCTCTCGGATTATGTAGCCCAGGCGGGTATGACCCTAGCCCTGCGCAGCATCCTACCATCACCCAGAATGATACCACAGTACAAGCAGAAAATGATTGATTTCAACAATTGGCTAAGTTTCTGGTGCCATTCTTAGGGGATCCAGTATCTGTCTGCCTGGGATGACATGATCGACAGACCTCGATGCTTTGTCAGAGATGGCCTGCATCTGTCATCTCTGGGCTTCCGGATACTGGCCAAGGCTCTTGCCACCCCTGTAGTCCCTTTTTAGGCAGTATTCCAAAGACTAAATTACCATCGTAATGGATACAAACATGCAATCTGTGGGTCATGCTGCTCAACGCTAGAAGTCTAAATCTCAAAATGCACTCTTTCGAAGCACTCCTTAAAATGGAGAACACTGACGTTTGTGCAGTAACAGAGACCTGGTTCAAGGCAGCAGAAAGCACCCCTGCACTTACCAGGCTGCAACTCCTTCCACACCTTTCGGCCCCAGAACTTGGACCGCAGCTCCACAGGCGGTGATGTTTCCATATTCATAAAGGATGCGCACACCTCCAGACTTTGTAGCCTAACATAACGCATCTGAGAAACATGAGGTGCAGGTAACATTGGATAAGACAGCAATTCAGGTCATAGCCTGCTATAGGTCCTCAACCATGTCCCAAGACTCACACTCCACGTTCCTAAGCACCCTGGAGAATATTAGGGTCCAACTTAACACCCTCATACTGGGCGACTTCAACTACACCTCCATTAACTGGGAAAGCTACTCATATACCAGTACACTTGCTCAATGTTTCCTGGAATTCATTAATTCCAATGTCCTGGACCAGCTCGTTCTTATCCCCACTAGAGGTAGCAATATCTTTGACCTGGTTATTACCAACATGGGCGAACGCTGCTCTACACCAATAGTCAACTCCTCCCTGGTTAGATCCGACCACAAATTAATCACCTTGGATATCCCCACCCACCCCCTGCAAAGAAAGCCGCCATGAAAAACTTCTCCAAAGCTAACTGTGGGCCCCTAAAACAGCGGTGGGTAACTTCACAGCACCAATGCAAATGGAGAATAATTGCATGACCGCCGAATCATACACCAGTACACTATAGAAACATGTATACGAATGCATGGATCTCGCCATACCCAATAAAACCAAGATGCTCTTCTCCAAAAAAGGAAGCCAGTCCGGTGGTCCCCTGCCATAAACAAACTCTACAACAGGAGGAGGAAACTGATGCAGAATAAGGTGAAGTCCCAAGTCTGGAAAAACTCCCTTATCAGCCTCAACAAAAATTTGGGATTCCTCATCAAGTACTCCAAAGCTAGCTATGAAAACAAAACACCAAACGCAATGAAGTCTTGAAATTAAAATTTAAAAACTTTAATAATGAGAAATCAACGTGAGCACTTTTGTTTAATAAAATATAAACTTCATCAGACCCTGGTCTGATGAAGTTTCTGTTTTATTAAATGAGTCTGATGAAGTTTATATTTTATTAAACGAAAGCGCTCGCATTGATTTCTCATTATTAAAGTTTTTAAATTTTAATTTCAAGACTTCCGTTACGTTTGGTTTTGGAGGCACCCATCTCTACCTATCTACCTTTCAGAAGTTGGACTTATTTGTTTTTTGGTTAGCTATGAAAACAGAATTGTAGCAGATAGCAAAGACAACCACAAGGCCTTCTATAGTTATGTAAGGAATCTTCACGGCAATACCCAGATTTTCTCTGAGCTACTGCACAATGGTACCTCCTATAATGAGCCAACAGATATTGCCATTATATTGGCCGACAGATTCAGCGCCAACTTTACCCCTCTTCCACCAATCACAATACGAGTAGATTGCCAGGCACCCAGTATTACTGCTGCACAGGTTAAAACAGCACTATCCAAGGCCAAGAATACAGCTTCTGTGGGACCTGACAATATCCCTGGCTGTGCTCTACATGAACTACAGATTGAAATGGCACGTCAGCTGTATGCCCTGTTCAATCACAGCCTCACCTCAAGCTTTGTCCCTACTGAATGGCACACTGCTACAGTCATTCCTCTCCACAAAGGAGGAGTGACTACAGACCCCGGGAACTATCGCCCCATTAGCCTGATGATATGCAAAGCTATGAAATGCATCATTATGGACCTAATAAACAAGGATATAGGGAATCTCCAAACTTTGGATCTCACACAGTTTGGTTTTGTGAACGGTAGATCATGCCTGCTCAACTTGGTTTACTTTTTGAGTCTGTCACCAGAGCTGTGGATGAAGGCAAGGTGGTTCATACAGCCTACCTTGATCTGGCCAAGGCCTTTGATACCATTCCCCACTCAGGAATCATAGAAAAACTCACTAAGCTAGGCATCAACCCCTATATCACTAGGTGGGTTGCAAACTGGCTCACAGATAGAACCCACAGTGTGAAAGTAGCTGACTCCAAGTCAGACTGCTGACCAGTCATGAGTGGAGTCCCACATGGTTCGGTCCTGGGTCCACTCCTGTTTGGTATCTACTTCTCTGAAGTCCACGCCAACAAGAAGGGTCTCTGGCTGACAAAATTTGCAAATGATTGCAAGGTGAGAATAATTATTAACTCTCCAATTGATGTTGACATCCTACAGACAGGCCTCACTGAGACCAACAACTGGTGTCAGAACCATGGCCTTAAGCTCAATGCCAAAAAAATGTCATCATCTCCTTTGGGAAAAACCCGGTTCCCATGAATTACCACATCAGTGGAGGTCCACTGTACACAGAAGGAGTTATAAGAGATCTGGGAACAAAGGTTGACAGCAGCCTGTCTTTTGACTACCACATTGCCACTGTGGTCAGAAAGTCCTTCTATGTGGCAAATCTCATTACTAAGGGTTTTGCATCCATCTACTCTTCCTTCGTTAGGCCAGTCATCGAGTACATTGCCCCGTTTGGCATGCTCCTCACCAAACACGAGGCCGTAAAAGTACATCACAAAGAGGATCCTAGGCTTTAAACACTTGTCCTGTATGGACAGACTCAAAAAACTCCCAACTATTCTTTGTCTCATATCACCTACTTAGAGGCGATCTCTGCTTGACTTACAAAGCCATGTCTGACCCAGCTCTGTTAGAAATGCTACATCTAAAGAAATCCCAATCCCTCCACATCACATGCTCCAAAGACGTTAACGTCATTACCACAATCAACAGAACATGCTGGAGGGACGAGTTCATAACACAGAAACTGCCCATGCTATGGAACAGACTTCCCATACATGTCAAGCAGAGCACCTCATTGGCCCTCTTCAAGAGAAGTCTTAATGAGAAAATGAGAAATAGAAAATTCACCCCGGGATCACTCCAGTGGCTCTGCTCGACAGAGGCACTGGGAACTAAGGTTGGGTGGCATGATGCCATTGTAGTCCTATTGGCTAGGCTTGTACACACCTATGAGCTTGTTTAGAAAACCAGAGACTCAAATGCATAACTAGGGATGCCATGGAAGGTTCCGGGAGTCCTTCTGAGCCATCTGTGAAGTGGAAGGTCAGCAAAGCTTGGCCTGTATCCTCTTTAGCTGCACCTACTCCCTCCAGCATGCCCCTTGATGTTGATAAAGACCCAGCTGTTCGTTCGGAGATAAGATCCGCTTCTTCAGTGGGTAATGTCATGGAAGCCATCAGGAGTGGGATCCTAGCACATCCAAGGCCATGCAGACATCTGGTTCAGACAAATTGGGGGAGACCACAGCTTATTTCGGAAGACTCATGAACCATTCCTGCCCCTTTGTCTAAGGAAGTGTTGGATGTAAGGCCTACATCTGCCATTTCTCCACAAGAAGAGAAGAATGTTAAAAAGCAAAAGACTTAGGCATTCTAGCATTCTTTCCACTCCTCTGTTGGATTGGGATGTTTTTTTCACAGGGTCTCATTAACGCTGTGATGTCCTTGAGGCCTCCAGCTTTGGCTTCTCCTTTTGCCAACCCGGCTTTCTCCTTGTGTCCTGTGCAGGGGTCTTCTGCAGTGCAGGCTGTAGAATATCAAGCTCATGACACTGATTCTGAGGGGTCTTCTTCAGATGAAGACTGTTCAGCATACTCCATGCAAATTCCTTCCCCTCTGGAATATGCTTCACCAGAGGAAGAGTCTACTAGGGGGATTCTCCCATAGAAGGACTCTTCTTTGGGGAAACTTTTAATAAGATGAGGGGATTATTTAAGTGGGAATCTTCCCAAGTTTCAGAGGAGCAAAAAGATACTATGATCTTCTCCAGTTGGAGTCCTCCTGCTCCTTCAGCAGTCCCTCCAGTCCTCCCAGGTTTCTTAGATGTCTTTGCATCGGCATGTAAAATCCCTGAGTCCCAATACCCTGCTTCTAAAAGACATGATTGTTTTTATAAGGTCCCTGAGGATTGCAAGTTTTTTAAAATGCTCTTCAGTTGATGCAGCTGTGGTCTGAATTACTTCAGACAAATCTCATAATCACCATTTACTAAATTGTTTCCTTCTGACAGAGAAAGTAACATTTTGGAAAGGTTGGGAAAGAAGGTCTGTACTACTTTCACTTTGGCTAACAGAGCTGTTAGTTACCAGGCACATATATTTAGGTATGCTTGGGTCTTGCTTTCTCAGGCTTCCCATGCTCTCCCCCAATTGTCTGACTTAGAGGCTAAGCCACCAACTCTTTCTGTCTTGTCAGCCTCCTCCCAGGTAGCTAGACATTCAATGAAATGTAGTTATGATGCCATAGAAGAAGCTTCTTCTAGAGCAGCAACTTCTGCTTATGTTCTCAGTGTTCTCAGAAGGCATTCCTGTCTACATCTCCAGGCGGGTCTCTGTTAGTATGTCGAAAGCATGGTTCATCGAACCATACTTTGACGAACACACTTTAGCGAAAGTGCATAACATCGAATATGTACTTTCGCTAAAGGAGACTGAAAAAAGGAGAAAACATGCTGTTTGCATGTTTTGTTAGCTGCACTTCAACATATACTGTTGATGTACAGCTAACAAACCTCTTGTGGAGATCGCGGTACAGTGGGGATGAGGGAATATTCCCTTTACCCCATTGTAGTGCGATCTCTGAGTTAGAATATTAAATTAGGGGGGATAGTGGGTGCAGGGGGCCTGCCCCCCTGCAAAATACTGTTTACAGGTTGTTAGTCTGTTTTTTGCCGGTTATGAAAACCGGCTTTTGGGAAAGTGCACATTCGGTATAGTGCACGTTTGCTTTTATGGGCTTCGATGTTGTTAAATCGATGTTGTGTGCTTTCGATTTAACAGCATAGACCCCTCCAGACACTCTCTGATGACATTTAAGGCCAAACTGCTTGATGCTCCTTTGGATAAGTCTTCCCTCTTTGGCAAAGCAGCTGCAGACCTCTTTAAATCACTGAAGGAAAAAGGTAAAAAGGTACAGGATTTGAAACACTTGCTTTTTTCTCCAATTCCCAAATTCCCTAGGAATTTTCCTGCCAAGACTCCTTTTGTCAGGAAAACCTGGTCGCCCCTTCACTTCTACTCCTTTTGGAACTAGGCCACATAAGTCCTCCAGGAGACACCCACAGACTAAGGCTGTTGCTTCTGATGTTCTTTGTGTTTCACTGTTGCAGTCATTACATTTGGGTTATCTGCTTTCATTAGCCATCAGTCGGCTTGATTAACAAAGTCTTGGTTCCTGCGTCGGTTGCTGTCCCTTCTTCCATGACGTCAGGTTGTCAGGGGTATAAAACATGCAGCCGACGCCATTATATCAGTCTTTCTTCCCATGCGGTGCCCGAAACAGAAGCAGTTCACAAGTGCTGGTCGGCCGACTCCTGAAATTTCTGTTTTCAAGTTTCAGAACCAAAGTCTTCAACTAACGCTAAGTACCCTGTTGGAGAAACTTTTTTCGTGCTCCTTACCAATGTCAGTATGTCTTTCGGCTTTTCCTGGTTAGGGGTCACCACAGCGGAACTCCGGTCCGCTAATGATTGGTAGTGGATTTTTATGTACTGGGTTACCAGCCCTGATGCACAACCTTCAACGAAGGCACGCCCCATTCACGTATGCCTCCATACAGAAGACGCTCCAGCTGAGAATCGAATGGGACAATGTCTCTCTATGAGGCGACAACGCTACCGCAGCACCACCACTGCAGTGTCCTTACCGATGTCAGTAGAAGTTAATAATTGTAATTGTATTACTTGTGGAAAGGAAATACCTCACAAAGATTTTCATTCGTACTGTGTTCCTTGCCTAGGCCCTGACCATGATGTACCTTGTTGTCGGTTTTGTGCTTTATTTAATCAGCGCACTATCCATCGTCGGTATATCTTCGCCTCTCAGTATTTCGGTTATCGGTTTAATTATCCAGAAATGTCATCGGTTAGCCATCCGACTACCGGGATTTTGAAAAAACGCAAAGATAAAGACAGAGCCAGTCGCCAGTTTGCCGGTACTCAGTGAGGCGCTTTCGCAGCCCCTGATACCCGCTACTTCTGACTTGCAGGCCTCTAATGAGACCTATTCGGAGTCAGGTATGCCGCGAGATGCTTCAACTGTGGAACCTGCGGATGTCTCTACCTTGGATGGGTCCGGAGCCGCTGTGCAGGCACTAGCTTCTGAGGGTGTATTCAGGCCTATGGACTTGCATATTAAACTGACGCCTCCTTCATTCTGGCCAAAACCTAGAACCATACCTAAGAAACCGACGCCCAGGCCGCATGCTCAGGCCTCTTTGCCTAGAATGGCTGAAGGTCTTATAACTCTAATCAGGGGAAGCCAACCTCCCCCTTCTAAGAGACCCAGGACTGAAGTTGTTTATGAATCTTCTGAACAGGATTCTGATTTTTCTGATGATCTGGATTTGCCCTTATCTACTTATGAGGATTCTGATGCAGAGGACTCTATTCCTTCTGCTTCCCCTCCAGAGGATTTTTCTTTTGGTGAGACCTTACATACTCTAAGGGAACATTTTCTACTGGGAGAGCTAGGATTTTTCTTATTCAAAGAAGAGGCTTATGGATTTCTTACTCCTGTCTCAGCATAGGCCTTTAGCTATACCTCCTGTACTAGACATTGTTGATGATGCCTTTTCAGAATCTAGTTTGGCTCCTGATACTTTGCCTCCTGCTCCCAGAAAATCTGACCGATATTACAGGGTTCCTGATTCACACAAGTTCCTTTTCAAAAATCCTATTGCGGATCCAGAGATTATTTCACAGGGACCCAAGGGCATTAAGGCTTCTACTGATAAAAATCCTACCCCTTGTGATAGAGACTCCAGGGCGCTGGATAGATTGGGTAAGAAGGTTTACACTTCTGCAACCTTGGCCACTAGGGCTTTAAACTGCCAATTTCATATATTAAATTATCAACAGCATGTTATTTGATTGCTTAAACAGAAAATTATTTTGATTCCTGACTGTGCTGAAAATAAAGAATTACAGGATTTAATGCATTCTGCTGAACAGGTTGGAAAACATACTTTGTGGATTTGATTCATTAGAGGCCTCTTGCAGGGCTGCTGTTACTGGGTCTGTGTTCATAAGGCATGCTTGGCTTAAGGAGCAATCTTTGCCTGATCATGTTAAAGCTAAATTGTTGGATGCTCCCTTAAATCAGGACTGCCTGTTTGGCAACAAGGCTGTGGAAGTTCTTAAAAAGATGGAAGATAAAGCTAAATCTATGCAAACTGTTAAAGATTTCTTACATGTTCAGCCTCCTAGATTTAGTAGGCACTGGCCCTCTAAGAATTGGTCCTTTCCAGCCCCTTCCAGGTCTTCTCAAGCCAAACCCAGTCACAGCAGAAACCCCAGGTTTCAGTCCTAGGGACACACAAGAGCAGTGGGGGGTTTCCGCACCCAAATCTTGGAGTAGTAAGACTCCCTCCTATGGAAAACTGTCTCAATGACTTGCTTTTAAAACTTCCACGCACTTACCCAACTGATTGCTCCTTTAGGCGGAAAGATTGGCCTGCAGGCCAAAAACTGGGAACTCATTACCCTGGACAAATGGGTTTTAAATAGTGTCCCAAGGATACAGATTTCACTTCCACACGTTACCAACTCCAAACGGATGGCCAGATCTACCCCCAAATCAGTGGGCAGAGGCCCAAAATCAAGTACTCTCTCTTAAACATGGAGGCTTATACAGTTGGTACCAGAAGGGGAAAAGGGGCAAGGTTTCTATGCAAGACTTTTCCTGGTACCCAGAAAAGGCAATACATGGTATCCTGTTCTGGACCTTTCTACACTGAACACCAAAATTCAAAATGCTGACTCTTCACCAGCTGCTTCACATGCTAGCCAAAGATGCATGGTTGGTAATAGTAGACTTAAAAGAAGCATACCTGCACATCCCTATCAGGGAGTCTTGCAGAAGATACCTACGCTTCAAAGCAGGCTACATGCACTATCAGTTCCCTGCACTGCCTTTTGGCTTATCTACTGCGCCTAGGGTATTCACAAAGTGCCTAGCTCCAGTCATTTCATTTTGCAGGCAAAGAAATATTCAAATATAGCCATACCTAGACGATTGTCTAATTCAGGCAGAAAGCCAGAATATACTTTTGAATCATCTGGCCTTTGTTTAAAGGGTACTGACTTGTCTGGGGTACACCATAAATGAAAAGAAGTCACACCTGGTACCCTGTCAACAAATTACATTCCTGGGAGCAAGCTTGAATACAACTTCCCAGATGGCTTTCCTCACGCCAGAGAAACTGATTCATTTAACAACCTACTTCAAACAAGTGGCCACAAAAACCCAGCTATATCTGCAAGGCAAATACTGCAAGCCTTGGGGTTCATGGCCTCCTGCATTCTTCTGACTCCATATGCAAGGCGACATACGAGGAAACTACAGTGGTATCTCAGAAGCCTATGGTGTCAACATTCACAGGATCTAGAAGCAAGGATTCCCATCATACTTGCCTATGCCTAGAGTTCCTTTGGTGGGCAGAGGCCTGCCACCAAAACAGGGGACTACATTCATACTACCCCCTGCCGCCCAAAGTTTAAGAATAGATGCATCAGACTATGCATGGGGGGCTCAACTGTCAGGGAAGTGCATTCGGGGTAAATGGAACCCAAGTCAAATGCACGTGCACATAAATCAAAAGGAAATGTGAGCTGTACAGAGTGCACTGACTGCCTTCAAGGACCACATTCTTCCAGGACAACTAATGGTAAAGACGGACAACACCACTGTGATGAGGTACATAAACAAGCAGGGGGGTACTCATTCTTACCCCCTCTGCAGACTAGCCATGGCATTGTGGAACACAGCATTGAGCTACCAAGTGAATCTACAAGCTCAATTCCTGCCAGGAAAACTAAATACACTGTCAGATGGACTAAGCAAAAATCTCATGGACCCACACAAGTGGAAACTGGAACCAAAGGTTTTCAACATGTTGACAAGCAAATGGGAGAGCCCAGATATAGACCTATTTGCCTCCCCCCGGAACCATCAATTGGACAAATTTTGCACAAGGATTCCCCACAAGCTAGCTTGGAAAGTGGATGCTCTATCCTTCAGCTGGAAAAGCCCATCAGTTTATGCCTTTCCTCCTCTGCTCTCCAAAGTACTACTAAAGATCAAACAGGACAAGCCAAGGACAATTATAATTCTACCAGACTGGCCTCTCCAGCACTGGCACCCACTCTTGCGCAGAGTGTCACGCTTGGCTCCATGGTACCTGCCTCAGACTCCTTCCCTGTTATCTCAGCAGGAGAACCAGATTCTGCACCCTGAGCTGCAAACCCTGAACCTAGCAGCCTGGCTAATTACCTAATCTCTCCTTTACCATCCCTCAGTAAATTAGTGATGGATATCATTTTAGAGGCAAGGAGGCTCAGTACCAGAAAATCTTATGTTGAAAAATGGAAAATATTTTGTGCCTGGAACCAATCTCAAAGAATGAACGCAGCAGTGCCCAATTTCCCTCAGATTCTACAATACTTGACTAAGATGCTTCATAAGGGCTTGTCCTTTTATTTATTTATTTATTTCAGTTTGATTACTGGGGAGGTCCACTGGGCTTGGGGGCCCATTTTCATTGGAGGCCCGGGGAGAAAAGCTCCAACAAGGAAATACAACAGTTTAAATAGTTTTGATTACAAAAACAGTTTCAATTAACATGCGAAGTCATAGTATGTATTATAGATAACAGGTAGTTACAAAAGAATAAACACTAAATTTCAATTATTGTTGAGGAGGAAAAAAAAGGCTTGCATAATGAAAATACAAGTTTTACTGTTTTGTTCCCTAAGCTAAATAATTTTTAGAAAGGAATAGGAAAGTGAAATAGGAGGAGGTTAGCCTGGAGTAAAGGGAGAAGACTGTTTACGAGTTGTAGGCTGAAGAGTGCAGTTGCAGATTCTGTTTAGATAGCGGTAGGAATGAAGTTGGGTTTTGAAGTTATTAAAGTTGGTACATGTCCTTAGTGATGAGGGCAGGGCATTCCATTTTTTAGCTAGGGTAAAGGATACGAGAAGCTGACCTGCTGGGCGCTGGGGTTTTTGAACTGTGATCAGGTTTAGTTGAGAAGATCTAAGTGGTCTAAGGGGGGTGTAAGGTTGTAGAATATTAGAAAGAGCAGGGCAGTTAGAAGTGTGTAACAATAGTTTGAAGGCTGTGGTGATTTGGATAAAGTTAAGTTGATTGGGAAGTTCGAGCCAGTTTAGAGAGTGAAGGGAGGAGCAGTGATGAGAAGAGGATTTGGCATTTGTGGCAAATCTAGAAATTTTGTTGTAGCATAGTTCCAATTTGGTGGTAAGTGTGGATGAAAGATTAGTGAGCAGGGGGGCTCCATATAAGAGGGGAGGGAAGGAGGTAGGTAGAGGCAAGGGTTAGTCTGGAATGAGGAGAGAGGAAGTGGTTGTTTCTATACAGTAAACCTAGTTTTATGTGTGTTTTTTTGATGTTTAGCTGGATATGGGTATTAAATTTTAGTTGATCACCGATTGTAACACCTAGAAGTTTGGTGGAGGGTACAATTTCGATAGAGGAGTTGCTAAGACTGGTAATGTGAAATTTGTTTATCAAGGGAGGAGGATTTAGAGGGGGAGAAAATGAGGATCTTAGTTTTGTTAGCATTTAGGGAGAGATGATTTTGTAGCATCCAGTTTTCAGTGGTTGAGAAGGCACTTTGAGTTAGGACTTGGAGGTATGTTAGGTTAGAGGCAGAGCAGATCAATGTGGAATCATCAGCATATTGCACAATTTTGGTGTTAGGGATGGCTTTGTGGAAGTCATTAATAAAGATATTGAATAGTAATGGGCCGAGTATGGAACCTTGAGGTACTCCGGTAGGGGTAGGAAGAAAAGTAGAGGTGGATTGGCCCCATCTCACAGCTTGGGACCTGTTTGAAAGGTAGCTGGAGAACCAGGAGAGAGTCTTTGGGCAAAGGTTGAGATTAGATAGGTGATTTAGAAGGTGGGTGTGAGAGATGGTGTCAAAAGCTTTGGATAAATCCAGTAGGACCGTGGATACTATATTACCGGAGTCATGAGCTGAGTGCAAGAAGGAGAGAAGGGCGGTATTAGTACTGTGTCCTGGGCAGAAGCCGTGTTGGGTAGGAGAGAGAAGTTGGTGCTTGGTAAGGAATGGAATGAGTTGCAGGTGGATACATTTTTCTAGGATTTTAGAGATAGGGGAGAGAATGGATATAGGGCGGAAATTTGAGACAGTACAGTTTTTGTCGCCTTTGTGGAGAGGTAGAATGTAAGTGGTACGCCATAGTTTAGGTACATAGGATTCACGTAATGACCTATTAATTAGGATGCTGATAGGTAGAGCAATAGAGTCAGAAGCTATTTTTAGGAAGGAGGATGGAATGTTATCAGGGGCATTGGAGCAGGGCTTTAGTTTATACAGAAGTTTCTTTATTTGGTCGGTAGATACTGGTTTGAGTTTGAAAGAGGAGGGGGGGAGAGCAGATTATGGAAGATTGAGCAGGGAGGGGAGGAAGGTGATTGTTAGTAAATGTCTTGGTTAGCTCAGCGATGGAAGAGGTGAAGAAGGAATTAAATAGTGAGGCTATTTCAAGGTTAGATTTGCTGGTATCTGGACAGGGGTTGTTTTTAGTACCTGGTCTGAGGAGGGAATTGATGGAATTCCAGAATTGTTTGGGGTTTCTAGCATGGTTTTCTTGAAGTTTGATGTAGTAAGACTGTTTATCTTTAATGACTTGTTTCTTGGTTAGGTTTCTTAACTGCTTATACTTGAGGAATATTTCGGGTTGCTTGTGTTTAATGTAGGACTTCCAGGTTTTATCCCTTTGGGGCATTATCTTTTTTGTGTCTTTGGTGAGCCAAAGGGAGGTATTTGCTTTAATTCTTTTTGTTCTTGTTGGAGCTAGAGAGTTAAGGACGGTTAAGAATGTTGAATTGAAATAGTTGACGGCTTTGTCTAATGGTAATATTTTTAGAGGGTTCCAGTTGGTGAGTTTAAGAGAGTCAGAGAAAAAGTAGGGTTGAAGTTGGAGAGGTTTCGAGTGTGAGTGTAGTGGTGAAAGTGTGGGGAGGTGGGAGTAGCTCGAATGGAGTAGGCAGGGAGGTGGTCTCCTAATGGGTCAGGAGTGATGCCAGATTTTATAACTTTGTTTGGATGAGATACTAGAATCCAGTCAAGTATGGAGCTAGGGGGATTAGCTTTGTTAGGTCTGGTAATGGAGTTAATAAGTTGGGAGAAGTTAAATAGGTTGATAGTTATTGTGGGATTTGGGTTAGAGATTTTTCCCCAGTCAATATTTACATCACCCAAAATGTAGGATGTGATAGTGTTCAATCTCGCCGTTTGTTCTTACACATGGGTTCGGAGCCGATCCTCGGCTCCGTGCCGGCCTCTTGCAAGCTCTGCATCGAGAAGAAGCTCGAGACAATCTAATACCCACAATCCCCCTCTGCCTTTACCTCAGATCTAGTTTGCCGCTGCTGCATACACATCGTTGGGAGCTAGCTCGAGAGTTTCTAAGCTAAGATATAACTTTTTTTGTTGTATTTTATTAAGAATTCTATTCTAGTTGATATTATCTGTATTAACAAGTGTGATTGTGTTGTGGTTCCGTAATTCTTTGGTACCGTTAACCTTATTTTCGGTATTTTTGTATCGGGGCCTACACCCTTCACATCTACCATATTGAGACAAATTTATACCGGATTTGACATTTACCTGATTGTGACTAATTTTTATCGGATTTGACTGTGTTTTTCTGGAGTTGTATATTATTCTACTATGTCGGAGAAGGCAAAGTCTGGTTTCAAGCGTTGTCAGTGTGGCCAAAAAATGTCGGTCACTGACAACCATAGTTCCTGCGTCTACTGCCTTGGCCCTCTCCACTTACAAGAGGATTGCTCCATCTGTCACTCTTTTAGTGGGAGGGTCATGACAGATAGGCGCAGGAAACTGATGGACAGAGGTCTATTGAAACCGGCTTTCCAAGAGGCTTTGGATGCTTCTGACCAGGCATCGAAGTCCTCTAAGGAATCGAAGACGACGGAGCCTAAGTCATCGGCTCCGAGCTCTTCTTCAAAGGTTAGATCACCGGTTCCACAGACTTCGGGCCGAGTGTTCAACTGGTGTCGGTTCCTGAGCCTCGAGTCTTGGAACCGGTGATGGAGCTCCCTCCTTCGCCATATTGAGGTCGGCTCCGTCTTCGGTTCCTTGACCCGCTCTTCCTCCAAACTTCGGATGTCGATGTGGATCGTGGTGCAGAAGTTGTTGGAGCATTCGGCCCTCTCTAAACTTATTTGGTTTCCACCCAGTTGGTGTCGAAACTTGAAGGCCTTCCTGTATCTCCATCCATTCCTCCTCCGAGACCGATTCAGTCTTTGGAGCCGGAAGAGGCTGATCTGCTGATTGTGGAGCACTCGGGTCCAGAACCGTCCTTTCTCGGTCTGTTCCCTCACCTCGACTCCGTCGGACCCGGTACCGGAGTCTCGAGCCGACGGTCTGTTCTTGGTTCCGGGGCGAGTCGAACCGACGCGCCGGTTCCGACTCTCCCTCGGGCCTCGCACGGATCGATTCGCTCCGTCCTCGGGTCGATGCCTTCGTGCCCGTGTCGGGATTCTTCCCATTTCTTGAACCGGGGACTCTTCGATGCGGGACCCGGGAGCGCTCGACCTGATGAGGAAGGTGTTGTCTACCCAGACAACCACATCAGTGGAAGCAGTTTCTCCTCCCCATAAAGGGCCTTTGTCTTCATCTGCACCCACGGCCACATCCAAGCGCCGGGCACCAGTGCCTCAGCCACCCCTGGAGGGTGCCCCCTCTTCCTCCGAGGCTTCTTCGGATGCTCCCCACGAGGAAGTCCCTAGGAAGAGACTGTGTAAGAGGAGACACTTGGATTCTCCACAGGAATCCTTAACATCTGATACTGACTTAGATGAGTCAGAGGGGTCCTCTAAGTCACCTTCAGAAGATGTCTCTTTTTCAGACATTTTGGAGATCCTGAAACAGAGAGGTGACTGGCAGTCCCTTCCCCCTTCTGAGGATGAGTCAGTTCTGCTGAAGGCATTTGGTGCTCGCCCTTCCTCCTCCTGGGTCACTCCGCCCTTCGACGAACTAATGGAACTTATTGCTCGAAGGGCGTGGGAGACTCCTGACACAGTGGAACCTGTTCCGAGAAAACCGAACAAGTACATCACAGCACCTCAGGATAAGTCCTACCTTACAAAAGGAGTTCCAGTAGACGCTATGGTGGTGGCTGCAGCCACGAAAAGGAGATGTCGGAGTCTTCTTCGCCTGTCCATCCGCCTAATAAAGATTCTAGGACGATGGATAGATATGGGAAGCATTTTAGTTCAGCGGCTTTTTCCATGCGGTCCCTGAACTATTTGACCCATTTTACACGCCTGCAGAGGGATCTAGTCAAAGAGTTGGGAGATACCCTCCAGGGTGCTACAGATGCAGCTGTCTCAGAGAAAGTGACAGCGCAACTTAATACCCTAACATCGATTGTTAACTCGTCCATGAGGCTGATTTCACGCAGCCGAAGGTTCGAGTAGGGCAGCAGCTTCAGCGATTGCTCTTCGTAGACAATCCTGGATGCTTATGCTCTTTGGCGGAAGCCTTCAAGTCTTCCTTTACAAACGCCCCATTTGACGGTGCCACTCTTTTGGCCCCAAGGTAAAGGAGACCCTTACCCGGTGTGAACAAGAGGGAAAGACTCTGTCTGCTGTCGGAGTCCGTTTTCCACCCCAACCAGACCGCACCCCAAAGGGCAGCGGTGGAAAATGTGGTTTCAAAACCCCAAGGGTCTTTCTCAGGCACACAGGGTGATGCCCCTCTAGAGGCAGAGGAGGGGCAGAGGTGGAAGACGCCGCCCTGGCGGCAGAGGGGTCCGCAACATCAAGGTGACAGGGAAACACTCCCTGGTAAACCTTTCCAGCACTCCTGAGAGGAGGCCCGACTGTCCTGCTCTGGAGGCAGTCGGGGTCGCTAGCTTTATACCCTCAGGCCTGGCAAGATATAACTACAGACAAGTGGGTAAAAGCGTAGTTACCAGAGGTTACTCCATACCCTTCTATCCTATCCCATTCCAAAGAAAAGACTCCCAGATGTACCGCCCCATCTAGAGCCAGCAGCTTTAGAAATTTCAAAGCTGCTAGAAAAAGAGTCATCCAGCCAGTCCCAGCGGACCAGCAAGGATTCGGGACTTACTCAAGGTTCTTTTTAGTTCCAAAGAAAACAGGGGACTGGAGGCCCATTCTAGACCTAAGCTACCTCAATACTTTCGTCAAGAAAGAAAAGTTCCGAATGGTCACGCTTCAATCGATCCTTCCATTCTTACAGAAGGACGAGTGGATGTGCTCAATAGATCTAGAGGATGCATACTACCACATCAAAATGGCCAGGGCATCCAGAGATCATTTGCGCTTCGGCTGGGAGCCAGTCACTTTCAAATTGGAGCCCTGCCCTTTGGTCTCACCTCAGCCGCCAGGGTCTTCACCAAATGTATGGCAGTGGTAGCGTCTCACTTGAGACGTCAGGGATTCCAGGTGTTTCCGTATCTGGACGACTGGCTCCTTTCGGCCACCACCAGGCCAACTACTGCAGGCCAGAGACTATGTTCTTCAACTGTGTGTTCACCTAGGGATCTCCGTAAATTTTGGAAAATCCTTACTTCAGCCATCACAAAATATCTTGTTCATAGGAGCAGTGTTAAACACGTCAATTAATTCTGAGGCTTCCCCCAGAAAGGATATTATCACTGCAGACTCACATACGTCTTCTACTCTTGTCAAGGAAATCTCCTGCAAAACTAGTACTGAAGGTGTTGGGCCTCATGTCAGCCTCCCTTATTGCAATTCCCTGGGAAGGCTGCACATGAGAGTCCTACAATGGCTACTGTTTGCTCAATGGTCATTTCAACAACTACCTCTAACACACGAGATTCTTATAACAAAGACTTGCAAAACAGATCTAAACTGGTGGCTTCAAACGTGCAACCTTTCCCAGTTGAGGCCGTTTGTGCTACCCACACCCACAGTTATGGTGACCACGGACGCTTCCCTGATAGGGTGGGGGCATCTTTCAGGGACAGACAGTCCAAGGCGAATGGACCAATTTGGAGTACAATCTGCACATCAATGTTCTAGAGTTGAGGGCAGTGTTTCTAGCGTTGCAACACTTTGCTCCCCTTCTTCCTCTAGGGACTATTGCAGTTCAGACGGACAACATGTCGGTAGTCTGGTACATAAACAAACAAGGGGGAACCAAGTCCTATCAACTATGCAGAGAGGCCATGAGAATTTGGCAGTGGGCGGAGTCCACGGTCGCTTTCTAATAGCAACGCACATCCGGGGTCATCCAACGTCATAGCCGACAGGCTGAGCAGAGCAATTCTGTTACCGCATACGAGTGGTCTCTAAAACAGTCAGTGGCGAAAGGATTTTTTCGCAGACGTGGGGCCAGCCTTCCTGCGACCTGTTTGCGTCTCCAATGAATGCCAAATGCAGGAGCTACTTTGCCCTATTACCTCCAGGGAAGTCCCCAGGGACGCACTGGTTTACGATTGGCCCCGGGACTCCTATATGCATTTCCCCATTTCCTCTGATATCAAGTTTCTCCAGAAAGCCAGGAACCTACACAGGACGATAATCCTCATTGCTCCATTCTGGCCTCGTCAAATTTGGTTTCCCTTTCTAAAATACACTGCATTCGGGGACCCTGGATTCTGGACCCAGAGCCAGATCTATTGACTCACTCGTCAGGGGTTCCCCATCCAGCGCTCCTGTCACTCCATCTAGCAGCTTGGCTGCTCCAATTCTAACTTAGCCAGGTCTGATCTTTTGTCACCAGCAGTCCAGGATATATTAGTGGCTTCGCATAAAGCTTCCACTACAAAAACATATACTAGCAAATGGAAGCGGTTTGTATTCTGGGCTAATACACACCATGTGGATCCCTTTATAGCTCCTTTGAATAAGATATTAGAGTTCTTAACAGACTTATTTCATCAGGGTGCTTCTCCTGCTACTCTAAGAGTTCAATTGGCTGCCATTTCAATTTCCATGTGGAAGAATGTGGAGCTCCTATTATGGCTCACAGACTTTGTAAAGCCTTTTAAAAGGAGTTTTTCATATTAGACCACGGTCAGATCTCCTCACGTCACCTTGGAGTCTAAACTTGTTGCTATCTAAATTAATGTTGCCCCCTTTTGAACCTGCCTCTTCTTGCCCATTAAAATTTCTGTCCTGGAAAACTCTCTTTCTGGTAGCCATTACTTCTGCTAGACGAGTGTCTGAACTTCAGGCTCTCTCCATCAAGCACCCTTATTTGATCTTTCACTCTGACAGAGTTTCTCTTGAACCAATTCATCCTTCCTCCCTAAAGTGTGTTCCATTAACAATATTAATCAGTCCATTGAATTACCCACTTTCTTCAAAAACCACTCCAACAAAATGGAGTATGTGTTACACAAATTGGATGTTCACAGACAGCTAAGGTTTTATTTGGATAGAACAAAAGATCACAGGAAAACAGATCAACTCTTTGTGGCTTTTGCTGATAGCAGGAAAGGACTTGCAGTTACCAAAAGAACTCTTTCTAAATGGTTAACGGATTGTATAATCTATGTCTACGATTCTGCAAATCAACCCCTTTTACACAAACCCAAAGGACATTCCACAAGGTCAATATCTACGTCTTTGGCTCATGCAGCTCGCCTACCTCTGGATGCTATTTGTGCGGCTGCTACCTGGTCTAAGCCACATACATTTATTTCTCATTATAAAGTAGAGAAGGTTTCTAGGGACAGGGCAACCTTTGGTTCCACTGTGCTCAAGAACGTCCTCCCGTGAGTTCCTCAGGATCAAGGAGCTAGGGACGCTACCCATGTGTAAGAACAAACGGCGAGATAGTGTTCAATCACATATAGAAGTTATGTCCTTACCATAACGTTCCATGTGGAGTGTTCATCTCTCCTTTGTTCTTACAGTCCCACCCTCCCACCCTTAGGAAGAACGTTCTTTGATGCCTGGCCAGAAGCATTTTTTGCTACTGTTATTATTCTGTGTACATAGTTGGTATACACATATATGTTTATATGTGTCTGTTTAGATATGTATATGTGTGTAAGCATGAATGTGCTTTTATGTAGATTGGTTTGCTTGCAAACTAGATCTGAGGTAAAGGCAGAGGGGGATTGTGGGTATTAGATTGTCTCGAGCTTCTTCTCGATGCAGAGCTTGCAAGAGGCCGGCACGGAGCCGAGGATCGGCTCCGAACCCATGTGTAAGAACAAAGGCGAGATGAACACTCCACATGGAACGTTATGGTAAGGACATAACTTCTATTTTCTAGCTTAATTTGGAGGAAGTCCAGGAGAGGATGTCTTCTAATGTATTGGTATTGTTGGCTGGAGGGATATAGAGACAAATGATGCAGATACTTTTACGGCTGTTCATTTTTAGTAAGCCAATTACTAGTTCAGCATTATTGAACGAAGGGATGGGGTTAGGGTAGGGAGTAATGGACAAGAGGTTGGAGTAGATTAGAGCAACGCCACCACCTCTTCTATTAGGTCGGTCAGATCGGAGAGAATGGAATCCTAGGGGTAGGAATTCAGAGTCATTAATGTGAGGTTTTAGCCAGGTTTCAGTGATAGCTGCTATATCAGGAGAGTTATGGTTGAGCCAGGCATGGAAGAGGGATAGTTTATTTTTTAAGCTTTGGGCATTGATGGTGAGGAATTTGAGGGTTTTGTTAGTGGATTTCTTGTTGGTGTTAGGGAGATTTGTAGGATGGAGAGTAGTACCTGGGTTGGGGTGAATATCTCCAGCCAAGTGAATGAATGTGGGATGGAGGAGGTGTTTATTAGTTTTGTTTTTAGATAGATGATGCTGGTAGATGAGAGGTTTATGTTTATGGCTAGCATCTGAGCTTGGAAAATGCTTTACTTTTAGGAGGAGGATTGGGTAGGAGGGAACTAAAGAAGCTGAGATGTTGTGGTAATGGGAGGTAAGGTGGTGGTGGAGAGTAAGAGGAGGGGGGAGTAACTGGACATGAGTATAGCAAGTGATGTGGTATAGAGATATTAGAAGGAAAAGGAAGGAAGAGAGGAGAAGGATCTTGGGAGGAAGGGAGAGCATGGTAGTAGTGGTCAGTTGGAGGAAAGTAGAAAAGATAGGTGATGGGGTGTTGGTAATGGGGGAGTGGTTTGAAAGAGGAAGGAGAGGGGACAAGGAGAGTTAGGATTGGTTGGAGGAGGGGGAGCGATGGATGGGGGGATAAATGTAGAGGTACTGGGGGCGGGTGGAATTTGGGGGCAGGGTAGGGGAGCGGAGTGAGCCCGCAGGGCGAACGGAGCGGGAAGAGCCAGAGAGGCGGGAAAAGGGCCGAAAAACAATCAGTGACCTAAGACTGGTAAGGAGAATTACTACAGGGTGCAGGTAAGTGTTTTAAACATTGGTTTACAGTGAAAGCAAGGATGTTACGTTTGGTAAGAGAAGAACTCTCTGGAAGTATGTACGTACTTAAATCTGAGTGTAGGGCAGGGGCACCTTTGGGCAGAAAGTAGTAGAGCAAGGAAAAGGGAAAATACTGCAGTTCCTTTTATCAGGAATATGCTGCCACCTAGTGGTAAAAGGAGGGAGGTGCACACAGAGAGGAAAAGGTTCCTCGGAGAAGTTAGGCTACAGTGAGTAGACAGAGCTAAAAAAAAAGGGAGAAGGACTGAGAACTAAGGATGGCTTGTGCAGTGACCAGTGTTAGGCTACTTTCACGCGCACCGGGGTAGAATGCTGCTCTAGGTTAGGAAGATGCTAGAGACAAAATATTTAATAGGTTACATACACTGAGTCTATTTAGCAAGGGCGAGTGTCCCAACAAATTAATTAATAAGGCACAGGCAGGTAGTCCATGGACGTCGTCTTCTTTTGGGAGGAGTAATCCCCTGTCTGGTCAGTGAAGAAGGGGGAACACTCTGGGGAGCAACTGAAAAGGAGTGAGAAAAAATACAATAGGTTAAAATGGGAGTAAGGAGGGAAGAATAGGAAGAAGAATGCAGGAGGAAAGACTAAGCAGAGTAGTGGAGGGAAGTATTCAGAGTAGAGTCGGAGGAGGAGAGAAAGTAAAAGGGGCAGAAGTGTAGATTGAGGGAGAGGGAAATTAGGAGGCAGACAAGTCGGAAAGGGTGAAAGGTGGAAACAGTAGTGCAGTAGAAAGTCCACAAGATATAAGCTGTAAACATCAATTCGGCATGCAAGCAATATTTAGGTAACAGTATATACAAGCTAAACAAAAACAGTGCTGGAGAGTAGTCAGCTTTAAACTTCAATTCAGCATGCAAGCAATATTTAGGTAACTGTATATACAAGCTAAACAGAACGAACCGTGCTGGAGAGTAGTCAGGGAACAATATTTGTGTTCACATAGCAATGAGAAAAAAGCAATTGCAGGTTGCTAAATAAACAATTGGTAAGGTGTCTTAACTGTAAATTAAACTTGCCTTCCAACCTTTTTAATAAACCGCTACAAACAATGGTCGCCTAAGATAAGAATAGCATGGCGACTGTGAAATAGGGTAGTAGCAAGGTTAAATGTAAGGGTCGCTGGGTTCTAGTAACGTGGGAGCTAGGTCTCACAAGCCACGACACTGATAGGCAGTGAATTAGTAATAACAATGTTCGCCTAAGGATTTTCAATGCCAAGAAGTGATTGGCGGCAGTAAAAGGTAGTTGCAGGTTGATATACAATGGTCACTAGGTTCTAATATGGTTGGGAGCCAAATTGCCAAGGCAGGAGCAGTTTAAAAATGCAATGGTCGCCGATATAGTATAGTGTAGTATGGCAGACTGAACAATAAATGATAGTTGCAGGTTGGTATACAATGGTCGCTAGGTTCTAATAAGGTTGGGAGCTGATGCAGGCTACTATACTGGTGTAGTGATCGACATTTAGAGCTGCTAAACAGACCTCAGTATAGTTCGTTAAAATGCAAGCGCTGTAACCAGCGTCAAACCACTTTAGATGCAAGCGTTGTAACCAGCGTCAAAGCACTTTAACCGACACAATGTATCTAACAAGATAGAGACGGGGATCTAGAAAGTACATGTTACACGTGTTAGAGCATTGGTAAACCTTCCCCAAAAAGTTTAATACAATACTAATACTCTAGACTAGAGGGCAAAGCATTAGAGCATTGGTAAAACCTTCCCCTAGAAAGCTTAATACAATACTAATATTCTAGACTAGAGGGCAAAGTGACACAGGAATGCACGCTGCACGGTCAGAGCAGTGAGAAATGCCAGGCTAACCTCAAGGAGTTGTAGGGCATTAGAAAGACCGACTTTGAAAACAAGGATACATTTAAATATGTCTCAAGTAGCTCATACACTTCAGATATAATTCAGCAAGTTACAGCAGCAGTCTGATGTACGAGTGTCAGAAAGTATAGTAACATAAGCATTTGCTAAAAGCAATATAACAGCAGCATGTGCAATTTCCTTCAATTCATTATAAAAACAGCATGTGCAATTTCCTTCAATTCATTCTACAGCTTAACTTACCGAGATGTGGGAGCAGCAGCCTGGACACAGGGTTGAATGCACGGGGGGGGACGCGTATGGCCCAGATTTAAAAATGTCACCTCACAAATCGTTCTGGTGAAATAACATTTAGGGTGGGTAAATGGCCTAGGGGGAGGGGATAAGTAGGGGAAGGAGAAGGTAGGGAGAGGAGAGAGGGGGAGGGAAGTAGAGCCAGAGAGGCGGGAAAAGGGCCGAAAAACAATCAGTGACCTAAGGCTGGATAAGGAGAATTACTACAGGGTGCAGGTAATTGTTTTAAACATTGGTTTACAGTGAAAGCAAGGATGTTAAGTTTGGTAAGAGAAGAACTCTCTGGAAGTAAGTATGTAAGTACTTAAATCTTTGAGTGTAGGGCAGGGGCACTTTTGGGCAGAAAGTAGTAGAGCAAGGAAAAGGGAAAATACTGCAGTTCCTTTTATCGGGAATATGCTGCCACCTAGTGGTAAAAGGAGGGAGGTGCACACAGAGAGGAAAAGGTTCCTCGGAGAAGTTAGGCTACAGTGAGTAGACAGCTAAAAAAAAGGAAGAAGGACTGAGAACTAAGAATGGAGGGCTTGTGCAGTGACCAGTGTTAGGCTACTTTCACACGCACCGGGGTAGAATGCTGCTCTAGGTTAGGAAGATGCTAGAGACAAAATATTTAATAGGTTACATACACTGAGTCTCTTTAGCAAGGGCGAGTGTCCCAACAAATTAATTAATAAAGCACAGGCAGGTAGTCCACGGACGTCTTCTTCTTTTGGGACGAGTAATCCCCTGTCTGGTCAGTGAAGAAGGGGGAACACTCTGGGGAGCAATGAGATGCGGGAGCAGCAGCCTGGACACAGGGTTGAATGCACGTATTCCTCCATCAAAATTCATGCCTCAGCCATTTCAGCTGATTATAGCACAGAGCCTCCTCTCTTCTCTCACCCACTGCTCAAGCAGTTCCTCAGAGGGGCCAAAAACTTAAGGCCACCCAGGAGGGCTCCAACTCCAGCTTGGGATCTTAACTTTGTCTTGGAGAAACTCACTCTTCCTCCTTTCGAGCCAGCTGCTACTGCAGATTTAAAATTTCTTTCCTGGAACAGCTTTCCTTTTAGCAATCACTTCTGCAAGAAGGGTATCTGAGTTACAGGCCCTTATGACAGTGGAACATTTCATCATCTTTCATGTGGACAGTGTGTCCCTCAGAACCAATCCCTCCTTCATGCCAAAGGTGGTATCCAGTGTGGCTCTTAATCAGTCCAGTCACTTGCCTACCTTCTTTCCTAACCCACAGAACAAAGGGAAAGGATACTGCCCTCTTTAGATGTGCACAGACGGCTTAGATTCTACTTGGACAGGACTAAACCACAAAGGAAATCTGAACAACTGCTGGTGGCATTTGCTGCAGGGACAGAGGGGAAAGCCATTTCAAAACAAACCATTTCAACATGGATAGGCCACTGCATTCTTTTCTGCTATAAGCACCGTGGAAAACCTATCCCACAGGGCATTAGACTCCATTCAACCATGGCTGCATCTACCTCTACAGCCTTTCTCAGGGGTGTCCCTACTAGGGACATCCTAGAGGCTGCTACCTGGAGTTCTGTACATACTTTCACCAAGCATTATCATTTTCCAATTTTCTCTAAATCCAGAGCTGGTTTTCCCATTGCAGTCTTGCAGGACCTTATAGCTGGTTCTAATTCTATTTAAATTCCTCCTCCCAACCTTAGCTTTGGGAATCTACCCAAATGTAATGACTGCAACAGTGAAACGCAAAGAACATAGTGCAGTTGTGTACACTTACCATAAATGTCGATGTTCGAATGTATTCACTGTTGCAGTCCTGGTTACCCTCCCTCCAGCCCCCTTTCTTCTTTTGGCTATGCCTCTACTCTCACTTACTATGCTCAAAAAGATTTTTGGTGTGTTTGCTTTTTTGTTGGAGGTATATCCTTGTATTTATAGATTTAATTGCTTCCCATTAGGGGGCACCTGACATCTGGAGCAAGAATAACTGATGTAATGGTGTTTGCTGCATGTTTTATACCCATGACGACCTGATGTCATGGAATAAGGGACAGCAACCGACGCAGGACCCACGACTTTGTTAATCAGACTGACTGAGGGCTACTGCAAGCAGATAACCCAAATGTAATGACTGCAACAGTGAATGCACTTGAACATCTACATTTTTGTTAAGTGTACACAACTGTACTTTGCTTCTCCCCATCAGCCCTTTCAGCCCAGTCAAGGTCCACTGTGACGTTCTGCATCCTCTTCCAAGTCATACCCATTTTTCTCTTCGCCTCTCTCTTTCCCTTTCAGTTTGGATGGAAATCACTCAGGATTCCTGGATAATTTCTGTTATCCAAAACAGATACTTTCAGGGGAAACCCCAGCCTCCCACCAGACAACTGCATTGGTTTCCTCTGATACTTGCTCAAATTTTCAACCAAGGCACCATTCAGGTTGTTCCTCCAGACCAAGAAGGAAGGGTATTTTTCTTGTCCCAAGACAAGATGGCCCATGGAGGCCTAAGATCTTTTCCTTTTAAACACTTTCCACTTAGTAGGAGGACCCTTCTTTTCCTCAGCTTTGTAGTAATTCTGCAGCTGGTCTTCATGTTTCCATGGAAACAGTCTGATAAAGAGAAACTGGCTGTTTGGTTCTCATGTTTGCATGGAGACAATCTGATAAAGAGAAACTGGCTACAGTCTGATGGAGAGTGATTGGATGAGGGAAAAAAAAGAAAAGAGAAACTGGCTAGGACATAATGTTCTCTGAAAGCATTCAAGGGTTTTCCCAGCTGGGAGAGCTATAAAGCTAAGGCAAAACCAATTGGCACTTAGTAGAAGCACAAGTTGCATCATGCATTTTAGCATACATAACCTGTCTTTTAGGTTAACTCAAGTCTGATTGTGTCTGTCAGTTTGGGACTTTTGTTCCTATTAGAAGAGTAAGACTTCAGTATTTAAAGATGTACATAATTTTTCTGTTAGTATTACGTTAATAGGTTTTTGGGGATATTTTGGGGGTTTTATGAGGGCTTTCAATAAACAAAGTTTTGTAAGATGCCCATAGGCTTAAATGGATATGACAAGAAATAGCTGTATCAAAGTTCAACCTACCAAACAGTGTATGCATGTAACACAAAAGTTGGAACTAGACTTTCAACAAAAGGTGTTGTACATAAATGGTGGGAATAATAACTGGAATATGATTTGCAGCAGGGAAGAAGTGTATTAGGGCCCAGAAAGGGAGAGTATAACAAACGAGGGTAGATGTTTGAAGAATTTTATGAAAATATTTTGCATGAAAGATGTGAATTCAGTAATAGGAGTTTTGAGTGAGTTTACATATTATTCCCCAAAATATAAAAACCTGGATAGGTTAGACAGGATTTACATTTGAAGGTATTGATGCTCACCCAGTAACTATTTCAGATCATGTTTCAATAATAACTAAAATAAAATCACACAGTAATGAACTAAAAATGAAACACTGGTGCTTTCCTACCTGTTGAAAAGAGAGGAATTTAAGGAAAGGATAGTGGGGATTATTCAGGAGCTATTTGAGAGGATAGACATATCTTCTGAAAATATATAGCTAGGGAGTGAGATAAAATTAAGGTGGAGTTTTAAAATAGGGTGGAAATGAAAGAAAGGGGAGCTATGGTTAAGAAGTAGCAAGAATTATGTAGACTGACAAATTGTAAAGTATTGCAGAACAGAGGGAATCTCACGGAATAATAGGATGATCAACTTCAGATTGATAAGCATAAAGTAGGGGATTGCATTGGTAATGTGCGCAAGTTTAGAAGGATTGCTGTTAAGCAGCTGTATTTTGATAGTAACACTAGAGCTCAAAAACTTTTAGCACAGTGACTCAGGCAATGGAAAGTAGAAAGGGTTGTCACCAAGCTTTAGGGAGCCTGTAACAAGGAAGGTAATGAGATCCTGTAGAGGTATTAGAAATGTTTCAAAAATTTTTACAAAATTCTGTATAAAGCAGAAAAGTATGGAAATCAGGAAAATATACCAATGGAAATGTTTATGGAAGAATTAAATATGCCAAGGTTAGAGGTAGATGAGGCTCAATTACTATTGGTTAGGATATGAGGACTTGAGATAAAAATGTTGATGGTACAACCAATCTACAGGAAAGTCCCCAGGAATAGACGGTATTCCTGTGGAGGTTTGGAAGCTAGGAGGGAAAAAACTGATAAAGATCTGGAATGTTTTGTTTAACAGTATTTTAAGAGGAGGAGAAGTACCAACATCCTGGAAGAAAGTAGTGGTAGCTGTAATACCTAAAGAGGATAAAGATCCATCGGCCCAAACTTCATACAGGCCCATTCCAATACTAAGCCATGATTATAAAATGTTCATGTCTCTAATGGCTAAAAGAATGACAAAAGTAATCCCATAATTGATAGATATGGCTCCAATGTGGTTTTGTGGAGGGGAGGCAAACATTTGACAACATTAACAGAACGTTAATGATTCAGCAGGATGCAAAATGGAAGAAAATACTATTGTTGTTGGTGGGTCTTGATGCAGAGAAAGCATTTGACAGAGTAAGCAGGGACTTTATAAGCAGGGCAATGGAAGCATGTTCATTTCCTGAAACAATTATAAGGTTGATTAGGAGAATTTATGAGGGATCGAAGCTAAAAATTAGTGGGTGGGGTCTTTTTTGATCATTTCTGCTTTAGCAGAGGAACAAGGCATGGTTGTCCTCTTTCCCCTTTGCTGTTTGCATTATATTTAGAACCACTGGCAAAGAAAATAAGGGACTCAAATTAAAGGATATAATTAATATGGCAGTCAAGAAAAGCTGGCTTTATTTGCAGGTGATATTATGTTATACCTGACAAAACCAGAAAGAGACATTACAGTGTTGTGGAACATTGGTTTCAGATCTTTTCGGGATACAAAATTAATGAAGCTAAACCAAAGGCAATAGCAGCAAATTATGTACCCACACATGAATTGGTTCAACAATATCCTTGTTTATGGGGACATGATAAAATGAAGTATTTAGGAGTGTGGATTAAAAATTATACTGGTGTGGCAGCTAAGGTTATGTGGAAAGAGACTAAAAATATGATGCAAAAAATGAGAAAATGGAAGATTTGTTGTATGGATAGTAAGGTACAAGCAATCAAAATGTATTTAGTCCCTTTGATCTCGTAATACAAGTCAGGCATATTTTTATCAACCAGAGGAGAAGTTGCGGATAGCAGTTAATGAAGAACTGAAGGACTTTGTCTGGGTGGGGAGGATGGCAAAGGTCAGATTGGATAAGCTGATTCTTCAGTAGAATATGGCAAATTGAGATTACGCAATTTGAAGGGGGTATTTCAGAGCTACACAGTTAAGGCTCCTATACATAGCACAAGCAGAAAACTATAATTCAAAGTGGAAAGGAATGATGTTGAAAGAGGGGAGAAACTCAAGAAACAAGGCGAGACTGGGAATTTGGATGCAGGCCTTTAAAGAGAATAATAATCATACAGAATTTTATATCCATAAAGTAGCAGAAAGTATTCAAAGAACTAAGCCAACCCGGGAATGGAGAAAGGAGATTCTGCTGATAGGGATGAGTTCAATTAGGAATATAGACAATAGGCAAGAGGGGGTGGAATTTATTAGAGAAAAGTAACAAAGGCACCAAGATATTGGGAGCAAGTAACTAGAGAGGGAAAGATGATATAATGTGAAGATGCCAAGAATTTATTTGGTGGTCTGCAAGTTAGAGATTGCCTTCCCTGTCAAGGATTGATATCAGACTGTAGGCAATGAGAAAGAAATGGGGGTGGTCCTAAACAAAAGACAAGCACTGGTAGACTTTTTAGTAGAATCTAGAACAGCAGTTGCAATTAAAAAGGAATAATTAGTAGAGCATATAAAATATTGCATGTTAACTATAAGAATCAGAGAAGGTTAGAAAGGATTGGGAAGAGTTTGGCTAAGCAATTCATAAAGAAACAATGGGAAGATATATGTACATCTCCCAAATATGCAAATAAATATAGAAGATTTAGGATTTTTGCTTGGAAATGTTTACATAGCTTTTTTTATACCCCAGGAAGACTCAGGAGAATATTTCCTCAGGTAGATAACAAATGAGGTGTGACTGGGAAGAAAGAAGTAACTGGGAACATATTTTCTGGGAGTACAATGAGTTGGTGGACTTTAAGGATTCCCTGTGGGATGCAGTATCGGGGATGCTGGGCGAAGCAGATTGGTTTGATGAAGGAGATGTTTTTTTCTGAGCTATAATACAGAATAGGAGTTGCCTAGACATGGTAAAGCCTTGCTGTCTCTAATTATGGCGGCTGCCAAAAAAGCAGTTTCTAGGAAATGGAAATCAGAGTCTAAACCAACTATATTAGAAATAGTGAATATAGCAACAGAGAGAAAATAATGGACTTGAGCTCTTTAGAAAAAGGTAAGAGGCAACTACATAGGGAAAAAAATGGGAATTGTGGAAACAATACATACAGGAGAGGAATGAGATTTAAAAGAAGGCAAGACTTAAATGAGCTATGTAATGTTTGAAAACGATTGGGTGGATTATAAGTGATGTATAGTGTTTGCTACCAGGAGTGTGTCAGTATGGTTTGTGATGTAAAATGCTTGCAACTAGGATTGTGTTGATGTGGTTTGTTTTAATTTGTATAGATGTATGATTGCTTATGTCATAAGTGATGGTTTAATAAAGATGATGTCCTTCTATTCTCATGTTGCAGTATTCATAACTGTAGGGAGGTTGCTGCCTGCAGCACCGGGCATCTGGCCAGTATTCCAAAGTCTTAGCAGGGGTACATGATACATTGATTAAGGCCATAAACCGATGGCTATAAAAGTGACCTCAGCACGTACCCCCTTCATAACTTTTCTGCCGCAGTGATCTACGGAACTCCGATCACCAGCTCCGGGAATCAGTTTGTTTGTTTGTTTCGGCTGTCCGCTACATATAAGTATCCCTTTGGGTTTTTGTAACCTTCTTATTGTTTTTCAAATGTACATGTCAGCTAGGAAGGGGAAGTGTGCTTGTGGAAGACAAATTCCACATAAGGACTTGCATGATAGGTGCCTATTCTATTTAGGTGAAGGCCACTACCATATGTCTTGCGATATTTGCAAGTCCTTTGTACCTAAAACTCTTCACAGCCATCTGGCTGCCTTAATGCTTTATTTAGAAAATCAAAACCTCTGAAGTCTAGAATTAGGCATGGAGGGTGAGGTAGGTACCTCCTCCTTGCCACCTCAGAAGAAGGCCAAGAAAGTTAGGCCTGATGCCCATGCTGCACCTTAGGAGTCCCGTGAGGCTGTCGAGGCAGATGTTAACCCAGGGTCTCATCGGAC
Organism: Protopterus annectens; assembly: GCF_019279795.1. NCBI lineage: Eukaryota > Metazoa > Chordata > Ceratodontiformes > Protopteridae > Protopterus > Protopterus annectens. Next base: position 1,243,716,405 of record NC_056744.1, on the reverse strand, counting down.
ACCCATTTCACAACTTGAACCAAGAACCATTGTGGAAGCTGGTTCAGCAGAAATGCAGAGTACGCCTGCAGAGGTTGATCAGCCATCAGCCCCTGATGCCGAAAGGGAGCCATGGCTCGGGACATCTGCGGGGCCTACTCTAGCCTTTTCATCTTCCCAGGTGTCGGCCTCTAAGTCAGCACATCCTTCTACTCCTCTGAAGAGGAAACAGAAATGAAAGCATAGGGAACATAGAAAAGCTGAACCAGCTCCTGGATGGGAAGTTTTTTTCCCAAAATCTTTTCAGGGCCTTCCAGGCCCTCCCATCTCGGGTACCTCTACCAGCCCCTATACCTGTATAAGGTCCTAGAGGATTCAGAACAGGAACTTTCTTACTCTGTTGAATCACTTGCCTATTGCTCCCAGATAGAATCCCACAAGGACTTCATTACCCTTGAGGAGGAGGACTCTATTAGTCCTGAATCTCCAGGAGAGGAATTCTCCTTTGGGGACACCATTTCTCCGATGAGAGAACATTTCAAATGGCAGGCCTCAGATGTCTCTGAAACAAGAAAAGAGATGCTTTGAATTAGTGCAGATGGACCAGCCCTCGCCATCTGCAGTCCTTCCCTTACCCCCAGCCTTTTGTGATGTCTTTCTGTCTGCATTCCAGACCCCTGACTTTCAGCCGCCAGCTACTAAACGTCCACATTCAATAAAAGTCCTCAGGATAATCTGTTCCTATTCAAGAACCCCTCTGCAGACCCTGCTGTCATTGCAGTGTCAGCAGATAAATCATTTGGCCACTGCCCTCCACCTTTCTGTTGTCCACTGACGAGGACAGCAAATTTATGGATAAATTAGGGAAGAAGGTATATACTTCAACTCTAGCCATCAGAGCCCTAAACCATCAAACTCACATGTCTAGGTTTGTTTTAGATACCCTATGAAAAGCTTCTGCACTGATGTGCCAGACTCTCCTGCTAAGTCGCAAATCTCTGCCCTACTCTCTACCACCTCTCAGGTGACCAGGCACTCCATAAAGTGCAGTTATGATGCGGTAGAAGCATCCTCCAAATCTGCAGCCTCAGGTTCTGTCCTGAGAAGATATTCTTGGATGAGGTTACATCCCCTTCCTATGGATGTCCAGACCAAGTTGTTAGATGCACCTCTTGATAAGGCCCTTTTCAGTGCAGCTTCTGCAGAGCTCCTTAAATCCCTACAGGAAAATGGTAAGGAGCTACAAAATCTAAAGCATTTGTTAGTCTCTCCTATTCCTAGCTATCTTAGGAACTACCCTCAAAGGACCACCTTTGTTAGGAGGCAGACATCTCATTCCAATGCTCCACAAGCTAAGGGACGGAGGCAACCTAGGAGACACTCCACTCTTAAACTTCTGCCTCCACTCCAACTCCCTTTCGGAGGCAGTCTGACCAGGACAGTGCTCCTCCACTGTGACTCAAACCCATTACCCAACTCTCCGCCTCACCCTTTCCCTACCCTCCTAGTGGAAATTTATGTCAGAGGCTTGGGTCCTTTCCATTTATCCAGAAAGGGTGCTTTATGACTTGGTGGACACTTCCTCCCTTTCAGTGGATACCCCAACCACCTACAAGTCAGCTTCATCTCTTCCCCCCAATTCTGGATCAGCTTCAAGCCCAGGGTACCATAGAAAGAGTATGTCCAGAGCAGATAAACAGGGGAGTTTACCCCATGATGTTTTTGGTTCCAAGAAAAGATGGCCCTTGGAGTCCAATCCTGGATATGTCTATACTCAAGCTATACCTCAGTGTTTACCTTCCAAATGCTTATCTTGCATCACCTCTTACCTCTCATCCCTCACCACGCCTTCATGGTATCCCTGGATCTGAAGGATGCTTACCTCAGTATTCCCACTCACCTCAGCTACAGGAAGTTCCTACTCTTTTCCATGGGTTCCTTGCATTTTCAATTTTCTGCATTGCCATTTGGGCTTTCCACAGCCCCCAGAGTATTCCCAAAGTGCCTAGTTCCAGTTATCGCCCACTGCAGAGTGCAGGACATTCAAATATATCCATACCTAGATAACCTCTTGATACTTCACCAGGACTGCCACACCCTCCACCACCACCTAGACATGGTATCCAATACCTGGCAAACCTTTGGTTCACTGTGAACCAGGCAAAAAATCTCACCTGACACTCGCCCAAGACCTGGTTTTCTTGGGGTGCAGGATAAAAACAGACCAGATGGCAGTCTTCATTCCTTGCCAGAAGGTGGAAGCCATCACACATTACCTCCAAACACTCCTCTCTCTCCAAGCCTTATCAGCCAGGGAATTCCTGAGGGTCCTAGGCCACATGGCATCCTTGATACCCATGCTCCCCTTAGCAAGGCTGCATATGAGAAAATTTCAGTGAGTGTTGAGGAGTCTGTGGAACTAACATTCTCACCCCTTTGGATTCTCCTCTACCTCTCCTCCCATGCCTGAAGAAAGAGGTGCAGTGGTGGATTACAGCCATACACCTCAACCAGGGTATATCTTTGTAGATTCCCACACCCTCACAACAGATCTTCACAGATGCTTCAAACCTGAGTTGGGGAGCAGTCCTGCAAACCCACAACAAACAAAACAAAGTTCAGGGAGAGTGGTGGTCTGTCAGACAAAGGGACCATATCATTATCAAAGAGATGAAGGGCCCTTCTCTTAGCCTTGCAAACCTTCCATCCAATTCTCCAACCAGACACCTTAAAAGTTTTCATGGACAATATGATTGTCCTGCGGTATATCAACAAGCAGGGGGGACAAGGTCCTACCGCTCTGTAGCCTGGCAGTTCAAATTTGGTCCCTGGCAGCAGAATTGCACATTCACCTGCAAGCAGTGTGCATTCCTTCAGTAGAGAATGTGATGGAGGACACACTCAGCAAGAATCACTGCAACCTGTCATGAATGAATGCTTCACAGGGAGATGTTTTTGGATCTCATTCACAAGTTGGGTATTCCTCCGGCAGATCTGTTTGCCTCCTCCCAGAACAGGCAGATGCCTCCTGTTTTGTACAAGGGATCCACATCCACAGGTGTGCAGGGTAGATGCCTTCTCTTTTTCTTGGGCGGGGATGTATCCTTATGCCTTCCCCCACTTCACTATGATTCAAAGTGTCATCCTGAAGATTCAGAGGGACAAACCAAAAATCCTGCTGGTTGATTCCCTTTTGACTAGGACAGCTTTGGTTGCCCCTTCTTCATCTACTAGCCAAGGGCAGTTACCGCAAGTTACCCCACTGATTCGACGTACTTACACAAGACAGGGGATCACTCATACACCCTCAGGTGCTCAACCTCAGACTCGCTGTATGGGTGATAGAGTTTTAATCCCCTTCAGACACCTATATTCATAAGACATGCTCAGTGTCCTGCAGGAGGCCAGGAAACCTAGTACCAGGAAAAATTATGTGGCAAAATGGAAAGATTCTCCAGCTGGTGTCAGAAGAAAAAACAGGACCCCTTTCTTATTCCTTTACCTATGGTGCTTTCTTACTTGTGTGAGCTTCTACATTCAGGGCTGACCTACTCTTATGTTAAGGTACACTTGTCAGCAATTTCTGCCCGTCTCCCCTTGGTTCCTCCTTTGGCATCCAGATTAGAGGTAAAACTATTCTTAAGAGGGGTCCTCCATATCAGACCACCTAGAAAACCGATACTGCCTTAATGGGACCTTAATCTTGTCCTTCAAAAACTCACACTACTCCTTTTGAACCCAGCTCACTCAGCATCTCTGGAACTATGCACTTTGAAAACAGTACTGCTGGTAGCCCTCACATCCGCCAGGAGGGTCTCAGAAATCCTGGCCTTGATGGCTAACCCCCCGCCCTTTACCTCATCTTCCATAAGGACAGGGTCTCCCTCAAGACTAACCCCTTGTTCATGCCTAAAGTGGTTAATGAACTGTCCTTAAATCAAGTCATTAATCCCCCCATTTTTTTTCTCAACATCAAAATCCATCTGAAAAAAGCCTACATTCCTTGGATGTTCATAGACACCTTCGGTATTACCTGGACAAGACCATATTTATTAGAAAGTCTGACCATCTGTGTCTCCTTTCACCCAAGAGTCTTGGGGGAAAGACTGTCTCTAAACAGACTATATCTTCATGGATTTTTAAAGCTATCTCTGACTGTTATTCCTTTCATAGAGCACATTCTACTAGGGCAGCTGGTTCTTCAGCAGCCTTTTTCAGGAGGGTGAACTCTTCCATACTGGAAGCAGCTACCTGGTCCTCAGTCCATACCTTTACCAAGCACTACAAGCTAGACTTGGTCTCCAGAGTCAGAACTGGGTTTGCTTGGTCAATTTTACAGGGTTTCGTAGACCAGGCCCCTCGTCCTTCCTCCCAGGCTCATAACTAAAGCTTGGGTACTCTCCCTACAGTTGCGAATACTGCAACATGGAAATAGAAGGACATAGAATAGTTGCATAAGAAGTTACCATAACCTTAGATGTCTTTCTCTTCCATGTTTGCAGTATTCAGTCCCCCCCCCCAATCCCCTCTTGCTCTGTTTTGTCCATCTGGAGTGACTTTCCCTATCTTCTCTCTATCCAAACAGGACATTGTAACAGGCACATACATTTATTGCATTCCTTTGGCTTGGTGGCATATGTGGGTCTGAACAACTTCCTTTCCTTGCTCCCTAGGGGTACTACTGTATGTGGCAGGCATTTCTGAAGGAGGCACGTGCAGACGTCACTTTTATAGCCAACATCAGTGTATGGCCCTGACAGGCAACGTAGCACGTACCCCTGCTCCTAAGACTTTGGTATACTGTCTGAATGTCCAGTGCTGCAGGCAGCAACCTCCCTACAGTTATAAATACTCCAACATGGAAAGAAGGGCATCTAAGGTTATGGTAAGTTCTTACACAACTATTCTTTTCTTGTTTAAAAAAAAAAAAAAAAAATAGGGCAGGAATTGAATAATTTATGTAATACTGCTTAGGTTATATGACAGACTCATGGCAATCAGACTCCAGTGTAATGATAGGACAGTATTCATAATCTCAGCCTATGCCCCACAGCAGGGTTGTGATAGTGAGGAAAAGAGTGCATTCAGACAACAGTTGCAGGACCTACTAGATAAAGCAGGACAACATGAATTGGTGTTGATAATGGGTGACTTAAATGCACATATCGGGACAGACAGAACAGAATATGAGGACTGCCTGAGTCAACATGGGTGGAGCAATAGGAATAAAGAAGGAGAAGCCATTCTAGACTTCTGTCTGGAAAATGGCTTGATAGTAGCCAACACATGGCTCAGAAAGAGAGACAGCCACAAGATCACATACAAGAGTAGCCAACATGCAACTCAGGTAGACTTCCTCCTAGTAAGGAAAAGGCACTGGGGTAGAATCCATGATTGCAAAGTCATCCCCAGTGAAACAGTCGGTTCACAGCATAAACCAGTAGTTGCCATAATCAGCTGCAAGCAGTGGTCAGAGAAGGCTCTAAGGTCAACAGAGACAAGGCTGAAGACCTGGAAGTTGACTGGAGAGAAAGTACAGCAGTTCAAGGAATTACTCAGGGCTCTAGCACCCAAAGAAGAGGAGGAAATAGGTGGAGTTGAAGAAGAGTGTCAACGCCTAAAAACAGCATGTGTTAGGACTACAGAAAAGATATGTGGCCGAGCCAGGTATGGAAATAAGGTACATAAGGAAAGCTGGTGGTGGAATGCAGAAGTGCAGGAAGTAATCAAAAGAAAGAAGGAGTGCAGGAAGAAGTGTGAGATTGAAAAGACTGACCAAGCTAGGAAGGACTACTGGTTGGCTAACAAAGAAACTAAGAAGGAAGTTGCAATAGCAAAGAATAGGGCATCAGAGGCACTCTATCAGCTTCTGGAAAGTGACTCAGTAAGGGGCACAAAGAAACTATACCAGGTTGCAAGGCAAAGACAGAAAGATAAAGACGATAGTGAGACACCCTTCATAAGGGATTCCAGCAACAACCTGCTTACCAGCCCACAGGACATCAAAGGCAGATGGAAGGAGTATTTCCAGCAGCTTCTGAATGAAGAAAACCCCACAGAAGTGGTACTGCCCCAGAAACAGCCTACAATGAGAGTAGAAGAGGAGCCCAGCTTAGAAGAAGTAAGAGCAGCACTAAGGAAAATGAAGTCAGGGAAAGCAGCAGGCTCAGATGAGGTCACAGCAGATATGATAAAGATGCTGGGTGAGCTAGGGGAGAAATGTCTCCTGAGGGTACTAATTGCAGTGTGGAGAGAAAGGAGTATTCCAGATGACTGGAGAATAAGCATACTTGTGCCAGTGTACAAGAACAAAGGGGACATCCACAACTGTGGACAGTACAGAGGCATCAAACTCCTACCACATTGCATGAAAGTTCTGGAGAGGGTGATTGATAAACGGATACGCAGAATAGTAGAATGTAAGATGGAAGATGAACAGTTCAGATTCAGATCAGGATGCAGCACAATTGACCAGATGTTTGCATTGAGACAGATACTTGAGAAGAAACTAGAGAAGAGGAGAGAGTCAAACAGGGCTTTCCTAGACTTGGAGAAAGCATATGACAAGGTCCCAAGAAAGCTGATCTGGGCAGTACTGCTGTGGTTTGAAGTCCCAGAAACATTGGTAGAATTAGTACAGGCTATGTACAAGGACCCAGTGACTCAAGTACGAACAGTGTTTGGCCTCACTGAGGGGTTCCCAGTGGGAGTGGGTGTACACCAGGGTTCAGCTCTGAGCCCACTGCTGTTCATACTGGTAATGGACTACATCAGCAAACAGGTTGGAGGGTCAGAGCAACAAAGCTGCTGTATGCAGGCGATGTGGCAGTACAGGCAGACTCTGATCTAGAACTTCAGCAAAGGATAGGAGAATGGAATGCAAATCTGAAGGCACATGGGATGAAACTAAGCACAGATAAGACAGTAGTAATGGCAGCAGATTGGGGAAATCAGAAGAAGCTGAGAATAGAGATAGATGGGAAGATAGTGGAACAGGTAAACAGCTTCAAGTATCTGGGAGGGGTGGTTGAGGAGAAGGGTAGTCTGAATGAAGAGGTCAAAGCTAGAATCAGAGGGGCTGCAGCCAACTGGCATAGAGTATCAGGTGTAGTATATGACAGAAGAATGCCAAAGAAGCTGAAAAGTAAGGTGTACAAGACAGTGGTGCGACCAGTACTACTGTATGGTACAGAAACCTGGGCAGTAAAGGCAGAACAGTTGAAGAAGCTAGAGGTGATGGAAATGAAGTGCCTGAGAAAGGTGGTAGGATGCACACTGCTGGACAGGCGAAGACGTAAGAGCAGAAGCCAAAGTAGCTCCAATTGCAGAAAAGATCAAAGAAAACAGATTACAATGGTATGGGCACATGTGTAGAAACGCAGAAGACAATCTGGTGAGGGAGATTTGGGACAGACAGGAAGAAGGTAAGAGAAAGCAAGGGCGTCCAGCAAAGAGGTGGATGGATTGTGTGAAAGAAGATCTGCGACAGTCAGGCATGAGTGTTGAAGAAGGCAGGAGAGTGGCACTGAATCGAGAGAGTTGGCGACAGTTAATACGATACCCCTACCCCATGTAAATGGGAAAAGGGGATGATGATGATGCTTAGGTTATATGATGTATATAGCAATATATGTGAAGCATGTTTGTTAATTTTAACTTAATACAGTTTGATTACTTTTATGTAAATGTAAATGTGCCAATGTCAAAAGTGATAATTTAGTAAAGGTGTTTAAAAAAATTTTTTGCTGTCTTTGAATTTGTGGTTGCTGTTTTTAAAGGAGGAGTTAGCTTCTGTACGATTAAACTGCAATTGTCAGCAATTTCCAGTTTTCATACAGGAGACAGAAATTCTTTGGCTTCTTCCAAACTGTGTAAAGCTTTTCTAAAAGGCATTTTTCTTCTTAGACCACCAATTCAAGATCCTTTGCCTCCCTGGGATCTAACTGTTGTGCTACAAGGTCAAACTCAAAAACCCTTTTAACCTTCAGCAAAAAAATTACTTAAAATTTCTTTTACAGAAAACAGTCTTCTTAGTAGCTATTACATCTGCAACAAGGATTTCTGAACTCCAGGTTCTTTCTTCAAAGACCCCCTACATTATTTTCCTTAAAGATAGGGTTACTTTACAAACCTTTTTATCCAAAGTAGTTTCTGAATCAAACATTACCCAATCCATTAATTTACCAGTCTTCTTTCCAAATTGTTCAAATAAGGGAGAATACATGCTACACCTCTTAGATGTACACAGCCAATTGTGTCTCTGATGTTATCCATGTCATTATTCAACACCGTAGGGTCTTGGTCTGACATCTGATCTGAGCCAGCAACATTCACATAGACAGTTCCAAGGCTGAAGCTCCTCCTTCTCCCATAATCCTCTGCTGTCCTCTAATCCCCAGATGTCATTTGCTGCTGTTTAATACAGGTGCAATCCTTGGCTGTTGCATCCAGATAAGGGATTGGTTTCAGTTTTTGGCCTTATTTTAGCTTCATTTAGTGGGTTTAACTTATTTTAGGTTGTTAGGTGTTTGAGTAGTAGTTTCCTCTGCTCCCTTAGTTTTAGCTAGTTTGTTGGGTTTTTGGCACCTTTTTCTTCTTAACTTTTGAGGCTCTTGTAGTTTAGTGTTTTCTGTAGTTGCAGTGTGCTTTTTTACTTTTAGTATGTCTGAAAATCCCTTCTGATTTAAAAAGTGCTCCTGGTGTGGTCGGAAGATGCCCAGTTTTGACTCATATGAGGAATGCTTGTTTTTTAGGGGCTCCACACCTGGAGGCTGAATGTGACATTTGTGCAGCATTCAACCCCAGGGCCTTGACAGAGTGCCACAATAAGCCTCTCCTGAAAGGTATGGCTCAAGGGAGACCTTTCGTTTCCCCTTCGAAGGCTTCCTGTTTAGATCCAAAGAGGAAGACCCCCCTTCTTGTCTTTGGTACCTTCTAAAAAGCCACCACTGTCACATCCTAGATCCCCAGATCTGCCTCCAGGCCTGGACCATCTTGGATCCTAGGTCTTCAGATCCATGATCTGTGGAGTTTTCTTCCAGATCCCAGGCCTCTTCAGATCACAGGCCCTTGGATCTGGCCAAGGTCAGGCCAGCCTCAGATCCGACCAGTTTGTTGGATCTGATTGATGTCCTTCATGGATGCATCTGCAGTCATAACAACTGGGTTGTCCTGTCGTCAGGCAGCCCTTCGGTCGGCCGGATTCCAAAGTCCGGGTCCGGCTTCGGCTGATGTCGCACTTCACCCGACGTCATCTCTGCTGGTCTTCGGGTATAAAGGCATCAGCCGACGCCATTTTCTTCAGTCTTTCTTGCCGCGTGGCGCCCGAAGCAGAAGCTGTTCGCAAGTGCCGGTCGGTCAGATCCAGAGATTACTACTACGAATACTTCGAAGACTTCTAAAGCTAAGTACCCGTTGGGGACTCTTTCTTGCCTCAGCCGATGTCAGAAAAAGTCAATAACTGTTTAACTTGTGGGAAACAAATACCTCATAAAGATTTCCACTCTTACTGTTTGCCTTGTTTAGGCCCAGACCACCACGTAGCAGCCTGTTCGGCCTGTGCTTCTTTCAACCGACGAACGCTTAGACGTCGGTCGGAGTTTGCTGAACAGTTTTTCGGCTCTGAATTTGCGTACATTATGCCGTCGGATCCTCCGACTACCCAAATTGTTAAAAAACGCAAAGAAAAGACCGACACTTTCGCGGTCCGCGGTTTCGGCCGAAACCATGGTTAAGCAAACGCATGAGTGTCTCGGTTTCGGCCGAAACCGAGAAAACTGATCAGAGTACAGCCGAATCAATGACGACTACTGAGGTTCCGGTTACCTTTCTTGAATCAGCCTCAGAAATTTTACCTACTACAGTGGTTACTAGTGACTTATCAGACACCATCCCTTTGGATGTCTCTACCCCAGCACGTGGTGCTGCTAGGCCTCCTGCAGCCATGTCTATTAAGGCCTTCGCCAGGGCTAAAGCAGCCAAATCTACTAAGTCAGTGCCTGTTAAACCCCCCTCAACCAGGCCCACTTCTAGTTCACAAATGCTTACTCTGGCAGAAGATTTAATATCCTTAATTAGGGGATCTCAATCTCACCCAGACAGGGCCTCTCAGCCCCCAGAAAAGAGACCTAGAGCAGAGCCCCTCGAGCCTGTGTCCTCTGATGATTCTGCGGAAGACTCAGATATTACAGACCAGCCAGAGGCTCCTTTCTCCAATTTTGAGGACTCAGATGCTGAAGAATCCATTCCAGCTGCTTCCCCACCAGAAGAATTCTCCTTTGGGGAAACCTTACATGCCATGAGAGAACATTTCCAATGGCAGGAACAGGATTTTCAGACTCCAGAAAAGACTTAGGACTTTTCTGCACCTACCACAACACAGGCCCTTAGCTATACCTCCTGTCCTCTCTGTTGTGGACGATGCATTTAATGATGTTTGCACTGCACCAGATTCTTTACCTCCAGCACCTGCCAAACCAGATAGATTTTACAGGGTGCCAGACACTCATCATCACCTATACAAGGCCCCTCTTGCAGACCCGAAACTATATCCCAGGGCCCTAAGGCAGTAGCCTCAACCACAGCAAAAACCCTATTCCTTCTGAAAGGGAAGCCAGGTCTTTAGACAGATGGGGCAAAAGGTTTACACCTCTGCTACTCTCTCAGCTAGAGCTTTAAACTGTCAGTTTCACATGATACAATACCAAGAGTTTATGCTTGATCAGTTAACTAAAAAGCTATCCTCTGATGACTCTGTAGATAAGAAAATCTATTAGAAATGGTAAATAACATACAACAGGTTAGTAACCATTCCTTAAAATGTGGCTATGATGCACTGGAGGCTTCATTTAGATCAGCCATGACTGGCACAGTGATAAGAAGACATGCATGGTTGAAGGAACAAGTTTTACGGATCATGTTAAAGCTAAGTTATTAGATGCTCCTATGGATAAGACCAGTTTGTTTGGTACACCTGCCCAGCAGGTAATGAAGAAAATGGAAGAAAAGGCAAAATCTGTACAAGCGGTTAAAGATTTCTTGCAGGTTCAGCCCCAAGGTTTAGCAGGAACTGGCCTGCCAAAAATTGGTCCTTTCCTGACTCCACAAGATCCCAAAGGGGCAGGAATAGACGTTCCAGAGGCAGAAATGAATCTAGAGGGGGTGCCTACAGAGGACGACAGTGGCAAGGTAATAACAGAGCCACAGGCACAGCCACTACCACTACAACAGGGCAATCACAGTGACTTGATTCTAACTCCGCCTACCAGGGAACAAATAGCAGCACCCTTAGGCGGAAAATTAACCTTATTTTCAAAGAACTGGCACTATATCACAAGAGACAAGTGGATTTTGCAAACCATAGACCAAGGTTACGGTTCCACTTCCACACTATACCAGTCAAAAGAGGAATGCCAAACCTACCTCCAAATCAAAAACAGAAGCTCTACAGCAGATAATGCAATTAACAAAGATGAGAGCTGTGGAAAGAGTACCAATAACAGAACAAGGCAAAGGATTCTACTCCAGACTATTCCTAGTTCCAAGAAAGGAAAAAGTTGGAGACCTATTCTCGATCTGTCCACCTTAAATACATACATCATTGTCCCAAAATTCAAGATGCTGACCCTACAGCAACTTCTTCCCATGCTGGGCAAGGAGTGTTGGCTGGTAACTCTAGATCTCAAGGAGGCATACCTGCACGTCCCCATTCGACCAATTTGCAGAAGATACCTCAGATTTCTTGCAGGATCAGAGCACTATCAATTCTCAGCATTGCCCTTTGGCTTATCTACTGCCCAGAGTATTCACAAAATGCCTGGCATCAGTAATCGCCCACTGCAGACTACAGGGAATCCAAATTTATCCATACCTGGACGACTGCCTGCTACAAGGGACAACAAAAGCAAGCTGACAACAGATTTACAAAGGGTCATTTACTTGCTACAAGCACTGGGATACACAGTCAATTTGCAAAAATCAAGGCTGATTCCATCCCAAACAAGGACATTCTTGGGCGGAATTGGACACAGTAAAACAAATGGCATTCCTAACTGCAGAAAAACAAAAGCATCTCCCTCTTTACTTCTTGGCACTAACAAACCACAGCAAACTAACAGCAAGAAAAGTTCTGCAGGCCTTGGGCTTCATGGCATCATGCATAATCTTGGTTCCACATGCCAGACTACATATGAGAAAACTACAGTGGTACCTAAAGAATTTATGGTCCCAACACAGGCACAGCCTAGAAGCAGAAATTCCACTAATTCCATGCCTAAAACAGGAGTTCCTATGGTGGGCTCAAGCATGCCAGTCAAACCCAGGCTTACCCTTTCACAAATATCAAGCAAGCCAAACCATCACAACAGGCGCCTCAGACCTAGGATGGGGGGCTCACATGCTGGACAAATCGTGCAAGGATTGTGGACGCATGACCAGCTTCACCTGCACATCAACCTAAAAGAAATGCTGGCAGTAAAACTGGCAATCCAAAAATTCAGACCATTTCTCAAAGAAGGCCATTTGATGATAAGGACAGACAACACCACAGTCATGTGGTACATCAACAAACAGGGAGGCACTCATTCATACCCCCTATGCAGAATGACTTTGGACCTTTGGAACCTGGCACTCAGCTACAACATCCAGTTACAGGCAATGTTTGTACCGGCAAAGGAGAACACTCTAGCAGACATGTTAAGCAGAACCACCTCGGATGCTCACGAATGGATGCTACACCCGGACATCTTCAAGACCATTGCAAAGAAATGGGGAATGCCACAGATAGATCTATTCGCTTCCCCTCTCAACCACCAGCTCAAAAAATTCTGCACAAGGACATTCCATCCACTTGCATCGAAAGTGGATTCGCTCTCCTTCAGCTGGAAAGGCCTGACAGCATATGCATTCCCACCTCTTCCCTTGATACACAAGGTATTACTAAAAATCAAGGAGGAACGTCCAAGGATAATCCTGATAGCTCCAAACTGGTCAAGACAACACTGGTACCCATTGCTGAGGAGCATGTCTCGGGACAAAATGTGGTCAATACCCCTGATGCCTTTGATGTTAACTCAGAACAACTACAGCATCATGCATCCAAACCTAAAAACGTTGCAGCTGACTGCATAGCACATCACATAGCAGCAACTATTCCAGATCTCTCCCAAAGGGTTAAAGACATTATCCTTGAAGCCCGCAGACCTTCAACAAGAAGAAATTATGCAGGGAAATGGAAAAGGTTTGTCATTTGGAGTGCTGAAAGAGGGAAGGATGTGTCGAATATAGATATGGCTAACATTCTGGAGTACTTGGCAGAGCTTCTACATACAGGCCTGTCCTATTCCTCCATCAAGATACATGCATCAGCTATTTCAGCAGAATACAGCTTTGATCCACCTGTCTTCTCACATCCTCTACTCAGGCAGTTCCTCAGAGGGATCAAGAATGTAAAACCTCCTAGGAAACCACCACTGCCAGCTTGGGATTTGAACTTTGTGCTAGAAAAGTTGACACTAGCACCTTTTGAACCAGCAGCAACAGCAGACCTACAGCATCTTTCATGGAAAACTGCTTTCCTACTGGCAATAACCTCAGCAAGGAGGGTTTCTGAACTTCAGGCCCTAATGGCAGTACAACCCTTCCTAATCTTCCACCAAGACAGAGTGTCCATGAGGACTAATCCTACATTTATGCCTAAGGTGGTATCCAGAGTGTCCTTAAACCAGGCAATCCACCTACCTACCTTCTTCCCAACCCACAAAACAGAGGGAAAGAATGCTGCATACCTTGGATGTACACAGACAGCTACGCTACTACCTGGACAGAACAAAAGTAACAGAAAAACTGACCAGCTTTTTGTAGCCTATGCAACAGGAAGGGAAGGAAAAGCAATTTCCAAACAGACAATCTCCAAATGGATAGGAAATTGCATATGATTCTGTTACTCCTTCCATGGAAAACCAATTCCACAGAACATACGACCTCATTCTACAAGAGCAACAGCCACTACCACAGCCTTCTTACGAGGAGTGGCAACCAAGGACATTATTGAGGCGGCTACTTGGACCTCCGTGCATACATTTGCCAAGCATTATAATTTACCTCTGTATTCCAGATCCCGAGCAGGGTTTGCCACTGCTGTACTGCAAGGGATCCTAACCACACCATAATCTATTCTTCCTCCTCCCCTAGTTGGCTGTGGTATTCTACCCAGTTGTTATGACTGCAGATGCATCCATGAAGGACATAGTACAGTTTTGTACCTACCATAAATGTAGATGTCCGAACTGGATAGCATCTGCAGTCAGGATTACCCTCCCTCCTTCCCCTGTGTGGTACTCCTAGGGTATTTACCCTCCTAATAGCTAGCTGGTGGGGGGGGAGTCTTTTATGGTGTGTTTGTTTGTATATATGTACATACATGCTTATTTTTTGTGTTTGCCTTCTATCCTTTGGGGAACATTGGCATTTTTACCCAAAATTTAGCCTTCCAAGAGGGCAACTGGCATCTGGGGCAAGAAACACTGAAGAAAATGGCGTCGGGTGATGCCTTTATACCCCGAGACCAGCAGAGATGACGTCGGGTGAAGTGCGACATCAGCCGAAGCCGGACCCGGACTTTGGAATCCGGCCGACCGAAGGGCTGCCTGACGACAGGACAACCCAGTTGTTATGACTGCAGATGCTATCCAGTTCGGACATCTACATTTATGGTAGGTACAAAACTGTACTTCTACTTGGCCAACTGATCTGACAGGCTTGTCGGATCCAACAATAATTATTGAAGAGACCGCTTCATCTACTACCATTCAGCTCATGGGCCTCTGAACCGAACTCCAGAACACTGGAATAGGTCCTTAGGGTCTCTGACTATGTCTACTCACTCCTCCTCTTCCTCCAGATCGTCCAGGAATCTGTTGCCTTCCAACATGTACAGGATGTTGAGGAGCTTCCTCAAAGCCCAAATAGAGTTGGGGCTTGTCTTCCCCAGCCCATCAGGCTAGGGGTGATTCAACTATTCCAGTTAGCCATTTTCCTCTTCCAACCTCAGGAGCTTTGGAACCTCAGGACTCGGACAACAGCAGTCAGATCCTGGCGAGGTCAAGTATTCCCTGTTTCTCTACTCCATCAGGGTCCCTGACCTGCTCTTTTCTCCCTGCTTGCACCAGAGGGAGCCCCATGCTGGAGTGGTTGGCATAGGCTCTAATGGGGCAGGATTGGGTCCGGCCTTTTCAGACCAGTTTCTCCACCTTTGGGCCTCTGCCCTTGATAGCTCTGGACTGGTATCATCCAGGGGTCATAGTGCTGTGTTGGGGCTTATTCCTCCTCTCCGGGGGACTTTGCCCTCTGAGATTGGGGGCGGGACCGCTTCCAGCCCCTTGGCCTTCCTGGTGGTAGAGAGGACCATCTCCAGGACTGGAGTTTCATTTCCCGCCCCTTCCAGATCCATCCTTGCTTCTCTCTACTTTGAATGGTGAGGCCTCCCATACTGTCCAAAGTCAGCCCTCCCATTTGAGTCTTCAGGGGATTTCTTCCCCTTGAGGCATCCCTGCATCTTCCAAGTCCTCCCCATAGCCCCCTATGTAGGAGGTACCTGGTAAGAGAAAGTGCAAGAGGAGGCAGTTGGATTCCCCTTCAGTGTCTCTCACTGAGGACATGGACCTCGATGAAGGAGATGTGTCTCCTGGATCTCTGCTCGACGTTGTCTCCTTTGGGGACATCCTTGAGATCTTGAAGCAGAAGGGCAGATGGTCTCCCCAACCCCTGTCTTCAGAGGAGTCTGTGTTTCTGAAGGCTTTTGGGACAGGCCCGTCTACTTTTTGGGTTCTCCCCCTCCCCCCTGCTGACCAGTTAGCAGATAAATTCATCAGCCCTCCTGTGGATCACTCCTTCTGGAGCAGAGGAGTTCCGGTTGATGCCATCGTGGTTGCTGCTGCCACTAAGAAGGACCTGGCAGAGCAGAACTCCACGGTCCATCCCCCAAATAGGGAGGCTCGGGTGATAGACCATCATGGGAAGCGTGTATATGCCTCAGCTACCTTTGGACTGAGGGCAGTTAATTACTTGGCACACTTTACCCTCCTCCAAAGGGACTTGGTCAGATAACTCTCCGCTTTCCTTAGAGTTATTGCCTGGGGAGGACTTCAAAAAGATTTCTCCCAAGTTTTCTACTCTAATGTCCCTCGCCAGTTCCTCGATGAGGCTAATTTCTATGAGGCTAATTTCTAGTGCTGCGGAAGCTACCTCTCGAGCGGCAGGTACCGGCACAGCTATAAGGTGCCATGCTTGGATACATTTATGTGAGTTTGCAGAACCCTTCATAGAGTTTTTACCCTCTTTGGACCCTCTGTGAAGGAGACTTTGGCCCGTAGTGAACAGGAAGGGAAGTCTGTGGTTGGGATCAAATGTTCTACTCCTCAGACGTTCTTCTCCAAGACCCAGCAAAGAACTAGGAAGATGTGGTTCCAAAAGTCACAGTCGCCCTTCCAGGATGCTCCTGATGATACCTGTTCCAGAGGCAGGGGAGAGAGATTTCAATGGCCGATGCAGCCATGAATACCTGTTCAGAGCCCTACCCTTCGCTCTCACTGCAACCCCCCCTTCCTGGTGTTTACCAAATGTTTGGCAGTGGTAGTGGCTCCCCTGCTGGGATTTCAGGTCTTTCAGTACCTCGACGATTGGCTTCTCACAGCACCCTCTAGGCATCGACTGTCAAAAGTAATCTATTATGTTCTCCTTTTCAATCAGTTTGGGATTACTGTCAAGCTTTCAAAATCTTGCAGGAGTTTGTAAGGAGTCCAGCTAGACTCCGTCTTAAGGTTGTAACATTGCTTGTACACAGAGTTCAGTTGATCTGAGAGCAGGTCATGCAAATGTTAGACCTTTCATATCTCCCGGTTCACTTGATTCTTTGAATGCTAGGATCCATATCTCCCGGTTCACTTGATTCTTTGAATGCTAGGATCCATGGCTGCGGCCATTCAGCTTGTTCCCCTAGCAGCGTATTATAAGTGGGTTTTGCAGTGGACCCTGGCAGTTCAGTGGTCTGTTCTGTCACAACCCATGAGCATGTCCATAAAATTGATGACTGTGTGCAGATGACACCTTTGGTGGCTTCAGTCTCAGGATCTCCTCCGAGGCAGACCCATTTCTCTTCCTGTGCCCAAGGCAACAGTGACCACAGATGCTTCCCTGATAGGGATGGGGGGCATTTCCAGGGGAGGACTGTCCAAGGCACATGGTCCCCCACTAGAGTCCAAGTTGCACATAAATGTCCTAGAGATGGCAGCAGTTCTACTAACTTTGCAAGCCTTTCGGATTGTCTCCCCCTGGGGACAATTGCAGTTAGATAGAAAACATCACAGTGGCCTGGTATGTAAACAGGCAGGGGGAACACAATCTTGCCTGTTGTGCAGAGAGGCGATGAGAGTGTGGGAATGGGTGATGTCCACCGGGTGCTTTCTTCTTGCAAAGCATATACCCGGGGACTCCAGCATGTTGGCCGACAAACTCAGCAGATCCCCATCTTGAGTACTCATGAGTGATCCTTCAATCCCATGGTGGCGAAGCAGATCTTTGACCATTGGGGCCAGTCATGCTTTGACCTTTTTGCCTCCCCAACCAGACATAAGTGCAGCATTTACGTTGCTGTGATACCCCCTCCCAGGGAGTCACAGAGAGATGCTGTAATCCACGATTGGCCTTCGGGTCTTCTTTATGCTTATCCTCCTGTCCCTCTAATTCCCAGGGTTTTGCAGAAAGCGATCCTCATTTCCCCTTTCTGGCCTCATCAACTATGGTTCCCCTTCATCAGGTTTCATCTGAAGTATCCTCACTGGGTACTGGATCTGATCTCCCATCCTTCGGGGCATCCCTTTCCAAATCTTCATACCCTTTGTCTAACCGCATAGTTTATCCAGTTCCCTTGATAGGCTGGCGTTCCACCATCAAGCATATTCTTCTACCCTCCCAGAAACCTTCCACCAGAAAGTTTATAGTAGAAAGTGGAAAAGGTTTTCTATCTGGGATAAGAGCAGGAATCTAGATCCCTTTTCTGCCTCTGTTTCAGATAGCCTTTTGTTTTTGTTCTCAATTTTCCAAGCAGGAGCAACTTTCTCTACTATTAAGCTTCATTTGGTGGCAATGTCTAATTTTCACAAGAATAGCGAGCGTACATTTTCTTCCAGGCTTTGCAAAGTGTTCATGAAGTGGGTTTTCCTTCTAAGACTGCCTATTGAGGATCCGTTACCTCCTTGGGACCTAACCTTAGTACTGGAATCTCTGACTAAGAGTCCCTTTGAATCTGCTAATTCATGCAATCTCAAATTCTTGTCATGGAATGTGGCCTTCCTGCTTGCCGTAACTTCGGCTAGGAGAGTTTCTGCATTGCAAGCTCTTTCCATTACTCCTCGATATATGATTTTTCACAAGGACAGAGCATATCTTAGGATGAATCCCACTTTTGTGCCCAGGGTTGCTTCTGAATCCAATCTAAACCAGTGTATTCAGTTGCCAGTGGTCTTTCCTAATTGTTCCAATGAAGGAGAGTACATTCTACATACTTTGGACATACACAGGCAATTGCATTTCTAGCTGCATAGGACCAAAGGATTTCACAGGTCAGATCTGCGCTTTGTGGCTTTTTCCCCTAACAGACGTGGTCTCCTGGTTTCTAAGGTGACTATTTCTAAATGGATCTCTGACTGCTTCTCCATGGCAATAGGCATCATGAGGTTACGGGAAGAATCAGGGCTCATTCTACGAGGTCCGTGGCTACTTCCTCAGCGTTCTTGGCCAGACTCTCTATTGATGACATTTGTGCTGCTGCCACTTGCTCTAATCCTCACACCTTTATATCTGATTACAACCTGGATTTGATTTCCAGGAGCAGGGCTTCTTTTGGCTCCACAGTGCTCCAGTGTGTGTCATTCCTTGAGGCCTCCCAAGATAAATGGTAGCTGGGGACTCTGACCCTACAGTGATGAATAATGACATAGATAATATCAGATGAAATTATGTACTTATCATAACTGGGCGTCTGTGTTATCCTATGTCGTTATTCATCACATTTCCCTCCCCCATCCCCCTTCCTTGTTGGAAGTTGGAGTGTTCTTGGTTATGGACTTTTTCTTCTCCTCTTTTTTGGGGGCGTAGTATTACTGGATATGTTGGCAAAGTCGATCTGAGGGTTAGAAGGCAGCAGGAGATTATGGGTGAGGGAGGAGCTTGAGCCTTGGATCTGTCTATGTGAATGTTGCCGGCTCGGATCAGATGGATCCAAGACCGTATGGTAATGAATAATGACGTAGGATAACACAGATACTAGGTTATGCCAAGTACAGAACGCATTTTTATCTGCACAGGACAAAGCAAATCAGAAAGTCAGATAGGTATTTGTATCCTTCTCATCAAAAAGACTTGGGTTATCCATTTCCTAAAGTTACTCTAGCTAAATGGATCACTGATTGCATTTCTTGGAGCTATTCTCAGTGAGGCATTTCCCTACCTAAACCACCTAAAGGCTCACTCAACTAGATCCATGGCTACTTCATTTGCTTTTTAGTCATAAACATCTATTGATGATATTTGTGCAGCAGCCACGTGGTCCAATGCACGTACCTTTGTTGCTCATTACAAATTGGGTATTATATCCAGAAGTAGAGCTGCCTTTGGCTTGACTGTACTCCAGAATATCCTTCCATGACGACTACACAAGGAAAACGTAGCTGAGAACTTTGCTGCATATGTTGAAGAAGACTGAAAAAGACATGATTAGATTTATAAGTTATGTACTCAACGTAAATAGGCATCTGCCTTGTCCATTTTCATTCTTCCTCAACTTTCCTTCCATTCATCCCATCCATAAATCTTCTGGAGGAACCTGTTGGATTGTTATTGGAACTTATAGTTCCAGTATTGAACCCTTTTCTTTCAGCTATCCCTGTTTCTGTCCAGTAATAGAGTCTGTATGGCAACAGACTCTGTCTGAGGAATTGGGGATGGACAAAGGCATTATGGGTAGGGGGTGGAGCTCAAGAGTTTGATCCAAAGTCTAGAGTATGCAGCAGAGTCAGATCTGAGGTTCGGGTCCAAACCCCCAAGTGTTGAGGAAGAATGAAAATGGACAACACATGACTAGTTATGGTGAGTACATAAATTTATTGGTTGCTGAAGATCTACTACAGATCTGTTGCAGAACTGTGAAAAAATCCATGAGTAACCTGAATTTTTGTAGCGTCAGCAGTAAGAAGCCCTCTTTCTTGGAGAGATTTTGAGTTTCACATAAGCCATGGGTTATTAGTTCGTGTCTAGTAGATACACTACAAGAATGTCACACAACTCATAGCCTCTAGGCAAATTCCCGTAAGACATTTCGTTTACCTCATCTGATCTATGGTGGTAGTTTGGGCTGCTGCGGATATTATGGGTTCAGGCTGCATCAATCTTTTAAGTATTTGATTGAAAAAAGACAGCACCACAAACTCAATAAATGGAACCGGAGGTGAGCAGTGACACGTACAACCAGGAATATTCCCACAAAGCAGATAAATACTGTCAGACTTTATTAATAAAAATAAAGCGTTTTAGCTGTCAGTACAGTTGTACTGACAGCAGCCTATTAATAAACTTGTCTGACAGTATTTATCTGCTTTGTGGGAATATTCCTGGTTGTACGTGTCACTGCTCACCTCCGGTTCCATTTTTTAAGTATTTGAGCCACATGTTCACTGTTTTGTTCTTGAATTTTAAGATGGGCTGCTTTATTTTTTCCTCTTTTGAACTTGGAGATATATTTTACCATTCCAGATCACAAACCATAATGACCATGGGCATATTAGTATTTGGAAAAGTAGGGATGTGATGTTGTGTGCTCCAGCTCCATTCGTCTGAACTCATGGGTATGTCTGATCTAAGGTGCAGGCTGCCCCCCCCCTCCCATAAATTCCTCTGATCTCATTTGCTGCTTCAGCAATTCACTTGTGGTCTCCAAGGGTCAGTGCATTATCATTGTGTTCTTTTAGGAATTTATCAGATAAGAGTTTTTGAGACAGAGTTTTCTGATAGAATTGTCTCTACTTTTTGGTGGATAGTCTTTTGACTATTGACTTTTTTGTAGGTTATTAGTCAAGCTTGTCTCTCAGGTGTTTCCCTCCATTCAAAGTAGTTAACCACTAACATTTTTTTTTTTATGTGTGCACCTTTAGCTTCACCTTGTAAGATGTGTTCTGCTTGTGGGCACAAAATCCCAACCCAGGACAATAATTTGAAATGTTTATTGTTTTGGGACCAGTGCACTTACAGGAAGAGTGCAATTTTTGTGCTTGATTTGGGCCGCAGGCCATGCTGGACCACCAGTTCGAGTTCATCCTTAAAAGGCCTTCCCACTGCCTCTGTGTGAGAACTGGCCTTTCCTTTGTCAGGCTCTCTGCTGCCAAAGAAAGCATAGGTTCCTAGATTGGTACTAGGCTATCTGCCTGAAGGCATTTATAAGCCTAGCTGAAATTGTGTTGGCTTTCACCACCCCCTTAGGTTAGTTCCTTGTGCCTCTGTCCAGCAGAGCCATTGAAGTGATCCCCGGGGTAAACTTTCTATTTCCCATCCACTCGTCAGTGTATCTCTTGAAGAGTGTTAGCGAGGAGCTCTGCCTAATGTAGACTGGAATCTTGTTCCAGAGCATGGGAAGTCTCTGGGACAGGAATCTATCCCTCCAGCATGTCCTATTTATTGTTGTGGTGAAGTTTAGATCCCTAGAGCGTGTGGCTCGAGGGGATATGGTTTTCTTTAGGTGGAGCATGTCCATTAATTCTGGGTTGGACGTGGCCTTGTATGTCAGGCATAGATCACCTCTGAATAGGCGGTATGCAACCAAGTACAGCTGGAGTTAATTCAGTAGAGCTGCATAGGGCATCTGTTTGAGGCCAGTGATCCTCTTGGTGAGGTACTTCTGTGGTCTTTCCAGCTGTTGCAGGTGTCTTGTAAGGTACATCCCAAATGGGGCATTGTACTCTGTGATGGGTCTGACGAGTGATGCATAGAGGGGCACAATGACATCTTTTGATCTGGATGCAAACCCTTTTGTGATTAGGAGGGCCATGTAGAAGGATTTTCTAACCACTTTGGCAATGTGATTATCAATGGAGAGATTACTATCTACTTGGGTCCCCAGATCCCTTATTACGTCTTCCGTATTTAGGGGGCTACCACCTATGTGGAAGTTTCTGGGTACTTTATTTTTTTCCAAAGGGGATGACTATGCACTTTTTGGCTTTTAGATTGAGGCCATGGTTTTGACACCAAGTATCTGTCTCAGTGAGACCCTTTTGGAGGATGTCTGTGTCAGCCGGAGAGTCATTATAGCCCCTAGTTTGCAGTTGTCTGGGAACTTGGTCAGCCATAGACCTGTGCTTGCCTGTACCTCTGAGAAGTATATGCCGAACAGGAGAGGGTCCTAGGACTGAGCCCTGGGGAGTGCCACTTTTAACCGGTTTAGAGTCAGACCTAGCTCCCGCAACTCTTACCATGTGGGTTCTGTCCGTGAGCCAGTTGGCAACCCATCTTGTCACTTAGGGGTTTATGTTCAGGCTGGTGAACTTGTCTATAATACCAGAATGGGGAATGGTCTCAAAGGCCTTTGTGAGGTGTAGGTAGGCTGTGTAGACCACCTCTCCCTCATCTATAGCCTGGTAGTCCACCAAGTTTAGGAGGCATGATCTGCCCTTAACAAAGCTGAACTGAGTAGGGTCAAGTGTTTGGAGGTTCCCAGTGTCTTTGTTAATGAGATCCATGATGATGCGCTCCATAGCCATAGGGCGATCGTTCCCAGGGTCTGTTGTGGCTCCACCTTTGTGGAGCAGAATAACAGTTACTGTGCGCCACTCTATGGGCACGTAGCCTGTGGAGAGGCTGAGTTTGAACAGTGTGTTTAGGTGAGGGGTTAGCTCATCTTTGAGCTCGTGTAGGACGCAGCCTGGGACATCGTCCGGTCCCATTGATGCTGTGTTTTTGGCTGTGGAGAGGGCTGTTTTAATATGAGTGTCTGTGATTTCAGGGGCTCTACATACTTCTGGTATCATTATGGGCCCTTTTGGGGGTGAGAGGGGGGTGAAGTTTGCACTGAACTGTCTGCCAGGATGTTGGCGATATCGGTTGGTTCAGTGTATTTTGTGCCATTCTGCACTAACTCCAAGCAGTTCTGAGAATTGCCACTTAAATTCTTGACATAGCTGAAGAATGCCTTTTGGTTATCTTTGGAGTACTTGGCAATTTTTCTTTCGAAGCTAGCCTTGGATGATTTTATGAAGGATCATAGTTTCTTGCTGATACTGATCAGGGATGTCTTACCTTCTTGGGATTTTACTCTCTTCTATACTAGTTTCCTCCTTCTGTTGTATAGCTTGTTTATGACAGGGGTCCACCAGACTGGTTTCCTTTTCTTGGAGGACTGAGTCTTGGTTTTGCTTGGGATAGCATAGCATAGCACGATCCATGCATTCTTGTAGGTGCCCGTAGAGCGCATTAGTAAAGGATTTTGTAGCTTGGGCAGCGTTATCCTTTAGCTTGGGGGCTTTGAAACTTTCCACCTCGGTCTTAAGTAATGTGAAGTTTGCTTTTGAAAAGTTTTTCACTATGGTTTCTTTGACCAGGGGTGGGGGCGGAATGTGGATATCCAAAGTGATTAGTTTATGGTTAGATCTAACCAGCGAGGGGTTGACCTCTGGTGTGTGGAACACTGGTCGCCCATGTTGGTGATGCCCAGGTCCAATATGTTGTCACCTCTGGTGGGGGTGTTGACCAGTTGATCCAGGGCATTTGAGTTTATAAAGTCTAGGAAATGTTGGGCAAGGGCATTAGTATTTGAGTAGTTCTCCCAGTTAATGTTTGGGTAATTGGAATCACCCAATATCAGGGTGTTTGGTAGGACCTTTGTTTCCCAGTCCTCACAACTCCTTTGCAGTTTGGGCCAGACCCTATCTGGATCCACTCTCCCAACTCCTGAGTTACTTGTAGATCCCAGTTTAACTTTTCCCCCAGAGATGACTCTTCCACAGCTGTGATCTCATACCTTTACGGTTAGGGAGACTTTCCATAAATTAGCCAGGTGGCCATTGACAGCTGGTTCTTTCTTGTTAGTGTAGTCATCAAGGAACCTTTTGGAAATGGATGTGGTGATGATGAAATTCTTGAGGACTCCCATCCTAACAGAGGTCCTTTCCTCTTCCATTTCAGAGGTGC
This sequence comes from Protopterus annectens, assembly GCF_019279795.1. Classification (NCBI taxonomy): domain Eukaryota; kingdom Metazoa; phylum Chordata; order Ceratodontiformes; family Protopteridae; genus Protopterus; species Protopterus annectens. The sequence goes on along the minus strand of NC_056744.1, from coordinate 1,243,692,195 downwards.
TAGGACCAGACCATTCCATTCCCCGCTTGATTTCTCCTCCTTGATCTGACCTTCAGATTGGGTGATCTCAGATCCAGGCATTTCCTGCAAGGTCCCTTTGTTGTATTTAGCATTTAGCCTTGACATCTAGGATTCCGACAGTGTCCCTTGCGTGCTCGACTCCAAAGTAGTCTGATCTGAGTAGAGAAGGTTCTGGAGCCAAGAGCTTATCAGGGCAATGGCGGTGGGGGTTGGCTACAAGATTGTTAGAGGCATCGCCTCACTTGGCACCTCATGTTTTGATAGTTTGGCACTGGTGTCTGCTAAGGATATGATCTAGGCCACCTGTTGTGTGAGGACCTCTTATCTGAGCCCTCGAACCCCAAGAGAATTCCTTTGGGGGTGGCTTCGGCTCTCAAAGCATTTGAGAAAGCTCTCTCCCTATGGAGAAAAGAGTTGACCCACCCCTTACTTGAATCTATTCTAACAGTGTCTTGCTTCTGGAGTTTTGCTTCATCATCCTATTCCTTTGGGATGGCAATCCCCTTAATTTCTGATTCTGATGCACAGGAAGCATGCATGCAAAAGTTGGCATTTGAACTCCTCACAGGAGTTTGACTGATGACACTGACCTTGATGAGTGGGGAAGGGTCCTTCAGGTTTCAATACCGAAAGATATCTCCTTTGGAGGCATCTTTGAATTAGTTGAAGTCGGGGTCTGGTCCAATGATGCCCCTTCCCAGAAGGAGTTGGTATTTCTCAAGACCTTTAGAGCTGACACATTAACTTACTGAGTGGTCTCCAACCCCCAACCCCCATCCAGTGGGCAAAGTGATTTGGTGTCCCAGTGCATGTGGAAGGAACCAAATGTGGTGGAGCTCATTCCCCGCAAACCCAACAAGGTTTAGGTCTCACCTTGTTATTGGCCACACTGGAGTAAAGAGCCTGTGGTATATGCCGTCCTGAACAAAGAGCTCTCCAAATCTCTCTCGGGTACTGTGACAGCAGAATCCTGTAAAATGTTTGATTTGCAGTTGGCAGCCATTCAGTCCAGTGTAAATGTGTGTTTTCTGTGTGACTGTTGGCCACCACAGCAGCTGGCACATCTAGAGCAGCAGGTGCAGGCATTGCCATACTCCAGCATACCTTGGTGCAGCTCTGTGATTTTGTGGAGGACATTGTAACATCAATTTTGAATGCCCCTTTTGATCAGTCCACCTTGTTTGGGCCTAAGATTAAGGATGCGCTCAGCAGGAGTGTACAAGTTGGCACAATTCTGTCTGCAGTCAGAATCCTCTTCTCCACTCCTCAGCAGTCTTTTTCCTTCAAACCGAAAGGGAGGGAAGCAATTACAGTTCCAAAAGTCCCAGGATTTATGTAGGGCACTCCTGGAGACAGATCCCCACCATCACCACCAGGGGAAGAATGGGGTGGAATATCAATGGATACTCCCTTAGAGGAAGAAATGTCCAGCAACACTAAAGGTTTTGAGGTCCATTCATCAAAAAAAAATTCTAGTGCTCCTGAGAGGTTGTCTGACTGCAGAAGTTTTGTCGCTACAAACAACTGAAGTCATGCATGCTGACTCTCTGGCTGCTTCTACAAAATGGCACTAAGGATTGCACGAGTCTGGAATTTATACATGCATGTACAGCCTCGCTTGCTTCTTAAAGATGTAATACACACATGTTACACTCTGATCTACATCCTCCCTGTTTGAGACATAGATCATGCGATTTGTCATGAGATTATTTGGCATGCGGAAATCACAGGTAATCCATAGACATGCATTATACATTACTAAGTACACGTGTATACAATCAAGTCCACGTGGCCGCATATTTCACACTAGGCTTAGAAACTCGTCCATATCGTGTGACATAAAACTGGGAATTAGATTTGGCAACTGGGACAGTTTCTGCAAAATGGTTGACCTGTAGAATGTTCGAATCACTTTTTGGAACACATTCTGGTCTGGAAACAGTGTTGTTCTTTGATTTAGTCTGCTTCACAGATGCAATGTTGTGACTGCAATGATGATGATTCTGGTGCAGGAAGATGATGTCTGCGATTCCTGCTATACTCCACACCTTCACAATCTACCAAGTAGGATCTCTGCTTAGTACAGATGCCTGTAATCTGTCCTATTTGATCAAAACCTTTTGTCTGGATTTGTACAGTCTCTCCTTCCCTCAGTGGATGAAGTAATCTGCTTGATCTGTTGTAACTAGATTTCTGGATATTACACTTCTTAAACAATTGAGCCTTGCTGGCTTTATTGTTCTTAGGTTTAGGGTGCAACAAACTTGAAGAAATAGGTAGCGTAGCTCTAGTTTGCCTGGAAAGTAGTCTTTGAGCAGGTGAACCAAGAATATAATCACAGGGTATGTTTCTGAGATTAAGCAAATTCAAGAATACATCGGTATGGTCACGCTTTGACTTTTCAGGTAATTGCTTTGCACTTTGCACTGCACGTTCAGCTAGACCATTGGACTGAGGATATTCAGGACTACTAATGATTTGTACAAACTCCCTTTCTTTTGTAAATTTCTGTAACAGCTGGCTGGTCATTGTCAGAAAAAGTTTGTGTGGACTACCATGAACTGAAATGACGTTTCAACTTCGTAATATCAGCAGTTGAGGTAGTAGATCAATCTCAAGCCAATTCGAATAAGAGTCTACCAAAACTAAGTAGTGTTGATTATTCCACTCAGATATTAGATGCTACAGTAGGCCAGATATTAGATGCTACAGTAGGCCAAGGTAGTTTGGTTCTCTTTGCAAATGCCATCTAGTACTATTGCATATTGAACAAGATGAAAGAACTATATCAATGTCTTTTGATAATGAAGGCCAAAATACTAATTCTGTTGCTCTTCTATTAGTAGATGTGGATCCTGGGTGACCAAGATGCAAAATCTGAATATATTTTTGTTGTAAGGTAGCAGGAACAACAATTTTTAGGACCTTTGAAAATAATGCCATCTACCATCAACAATTCATCTTTCTAAGGAAAATACGCTTGCACCTCCAGTGATGCACTAGATTGTTTTGACGGCCATCTGATATTATGAGCTTTTGTGAAATTGGATCAGTCTGAATTTAATCTCTTAACTTAAGTCTAGTGGTGGAAGAATTACACACTGACATCACATCAAAGTTAAAATTCTCTGCATCAAGTTGTTCTGTTGTACTTCTGGATGATCTGGATAAGGTATCAGCCAGACAGAGCGATTTACCTGTAGTGTGGACCAATTTGAAATTGTACTTTTGCAATTTGAACATCATTCTTTGTAATCTCACTGGAGCGGAATGCTTAGGCTTCTTTAGAATAGTAACTAGATGTTGAAGATCAGTTTCAGTCTGGATAGCTCGACCTTTAAATATAATCATGAAACTTGGAACATGTAAATACTATAGCCAAAAGCTCTTTTTCAATTTGAGCATACTTCATATCAGTTTGGGGTAGTGTTCTAGTTGCATAGCCGATTGGTCTGCCCTGTTGAAGTATAACTGCACGTAGGCCAAATTTTGAAGCATCACAGGAAAGATTAACTGGTTTGTTCACATCATAGTATCTTAGCGTAGGTGGGGTGGCAATTTTCTGCTTAAGTTCTTCAAATGCCTTCTGATGATAATCCAACCATGATCATGCAACATTTTTGCATGTTAGCCCTTTTAAAGATGCTGTCAACTCACTGAAGTCTGGTATAAATTTGCCTTAATAGTTGATGCCCAGAAAATGCTGTAGACTTTGTACATTGTCTGGTGCTGACATTTCCAGAATAGCTGCTTGCTTGGTTGGGTCAGGTCTCAAGCCTCTATTTATAAACGAATGTCCTATGTATGTAACTTTTGGAAGTCTGAATTTGCGCTTCAGAAGATTGAGCTTTCAGTTCACTTCATGTGCTCTGTCTAGAACTTACTTGAGGTTTCTGTCATGCTCTGCTTCACCGTTTCCTCCAACCACCAGATCATCGACTATTATGACACAAGGATAACCCGAAAAAATTTGCTCCATCACACACTGAAAAAATTCACTTGCAAAATTTATTCCAAATGGCATCCTTAGGAATCTGTATCTGCGAAACAGAGTACCAAAATTAGTCAGAAATGAGGATTTGCGATCAAGCAACACTTGGCAAAATAAACTCTCCATGTTAAACAGAAAATACAGTGGCATTCGGTATTAGAGCTGCAACTTCAACTGTGTGCATTGGATGATACAGTCTCTAGTGCTTTGTTCAAATCTTGTGGGTCAGTTCTTATTCTGATTTCTTCCGAGCCTTTCATGTGAGCGGCCACCATGGACGACACCCATTCAGTTGGTTCTGTGACTGGACAAATCATACCTTACTGCGCCATTTTATCCAATTGAGCTTTAACTTTTATCTTGCATAGCTACTGGAACTCTTCTTGCTGGTCTGACTACTGGAGTGACCTCTGGGTCTAACTTCATGGAATACACAACTGGAAGTTTGCCCAATTTGTCATCAAAAACGGCATACTCTGAGAAAATGGCTTCTGAGAAATTAGAACTCAGAACTGCACTCACCTGATGAACTTCTTTAGCAAAAGAAAGCAGATTCATTTTTAAACTATCTTTGAGACCCAATAAATATTGCACTGGTTTTCAGACCGCACAGAATAACGAGTTGTAACAGTTCTCAGCCAGATAACATGACAGCATCACTGAACATTCAGTTTGAAATTTTTCACCTCCATAAGCAACAAGTCTTGCACTGCTGGTTACATTGAGTTGTTTGTTAGATGTTCATCGTGTTATACTGTTGCAGTCATTACACTTGGGTTATCTTGCTGGCAGGCAACCCGTAGTCGGCCCGAATTCCAAAGTCTTGGTCCGGCGTCAGTTGCTGTCGCTTCTTCCCTGACGTCAGTGCGCCAGAGGTATAAAAGCTGCAACCAACACCATTTTCTTCAGTCTTTCTTGCTGTGCGATGCCCGAAGCATAAGCAGTTCGCAAGTGCCGGTCGGCCGACTACTAAGATTTTCAAAATTGAATTTCAGAACCAAAGTCTTCAATAAAGCTAAGTACCCCATTGGGGAAACTTTTTCTTGCTCCAGACCGATGTCAGTAAAAGTTAATCATTGTATTTCTTGTTGGAAGCAAATACCTCATAAGGACTTCCACTCTTACTGCATTCCTTGCCTAGGCCCTGACCACGACGTCACTAGTCGGTTTTGTGCTAGATTTAATAAACGCACTATTAAACATCAGTTTGATTTTGCTTTACACTATTTTGGACGAAGATTTAATTACATAATGCCGTCTGAACAACCGACAACCGGAATGTATAAAAAACGCAGAGACAAAGAAAAAGACAGGCATCCGAGGTCCAAAACTGATGAAGCCTCTTCTAGGCCAGTTGCCAGTTCTCAGTGATGCACTTTCGCAGCCCCTGACACCCGCTACCTCAGAGCCACAGGCCGCAACCGACAGCCACGTGGAGACAACGAGGCCTGTGGAAACGCAAGGTATTGGGCCTACGGAAAATATACCTTCAGATGGGTCTGGAGCCGCTGAACAGGCACTGGCTTCTGAGGGTGTTTTCAGACCTTCACAGCTTACAATTAAAGCTACTACAGCAGCAAAGGCAAAGTCGAAAACACCATTAAAGACAAAGAAACAAGTGCAGCATTCTCCAGAACAGTCATCCATGCCTAAGAAACAGATGCTTAAAATGGCCGAAGACCTTATTACTTTAATCAGGGGCTCCCATCCCCCTCCTGACAAAAGGCCTAGGCAAGACACTGATTATGATTCCTCTGATCAGGTTTCCATTTCTTCTGATTCTTCCTCTGACCAGGGCTATTCTCTCCCTCCCTATGAGGACTCTGATGCTGAAGAGTCCATTCCTTCAGCCTCACTGCCTGAGGATTACTCTTTTGGGGAAACCTTGCACACCATGAGGGAACATTTCCAATGGGAGAGCCAGGATTACTCAGAGTCCAAGAAAAGGCTCAGAGATTTCCTTCTATTGCCTCAGCACAGGCCCTTGGCTATCCCCCCTGTGCTTGATATTGTTGATGATGTTTTTTCTGAATCCAGTCTGTCTCCAGATTCTTTACCCCCTGCACCAGTAAAGCCAGACAGATACTACAGGGTCCCTGACTCTCATAAATTTCTTTACAAAAACCCCGCTGCGGACCCAGAAACTATTTCTCAGGGTCCAAAAGGGGTTAAAGCATCCACTGCCAAAAATCCTGTGCCCTCAGATAGGGATTCCAGAGCTCTGGACAGATGGGGGGAAAAAAGTTTACACTTCTGCTACTTTAGCTGTAAGAGCTTTAAACTGTCAAGTTTCACATGCTTAAATATTAGCAGTATCTCATGTCATTGTTAAAGCAGAAAATGGTTATAAATACAGAAGCTCCTGATTGTAAAGAAATGCAGGATTTATTGCATGCAATTGAACAAGTGGGAAAGCATACTCTGCAATGTGGTTTTGATTCATTAGAGGCTTCTTGTAGAGCCGCAGTTACAGGCTCAGTTATTCGAAGACATGCTTGGTTAAAAGAACAAAGTTTACCTGACCATGTTAAAATGAAATTATTGGATGCTCCACTGCAGCATGATACTTTGTTTGGTGTTAAGGCAGAAGAGGTTTTAAAGAAAATGGAGGATAAAGCAAAGTCAATGCAAACTACGAAATATTTCTTACAGGTTCAACCTCCTAGATTTAGCAGAAACTGGCCACAAAGAGGCAGATACAGACGCCGAAGAGGCAGATCTCAGCCCCAAGGCTCATACCGACCTAAACAATGGGGTTCTTCAGCCTCCAAAGGGGGAGAAGACAAATCACAGCAGTCACAATGACTTCCCTCTGCAAATGCCAAGCACTTACCAGTTGACAGTACCCCTAGGGGGAAAGCTAGCACTTTTCTCAAAAAATTGGCGCATGATCACCCAAGACCAGTGGGTGTTGAATATAGTTTCTCAAGGGTACAGGTTCCACTTCCACATGCTTCCAAAACCAAAAGTATGCAAAACCTGCCTCAAAACCAGTGGGCAGAGGCACAATGACAGATTGCAGCTCTTATGGATATGGGAGCTATTCAAAATGTTACACAAGAAGAACAGGGCCAAGGATTTTAATCACGACTTTTCCTAGTACCCAGAAAGGACAAAGCATGGAAACCAATACTGGACCTGTCAATCCTAAATACTTTCCTGGATGTTCCAAAATTCAAAATGTTAACACTACAACAACTCTTGCCCATGCTGGGCATAGAGGCTTGGCTAGTTACTTTGGATCTCAAGGAGGCATACCTGCACGTCCCAGTCATACAAACGTGCAGAAGATACCTCAGATTTATAACAGGCTCGATGCATTACCAATTCTCTGCACTGCTCTTTGGCTTATCTACTGCGCCCAGGGTCTTCACAAAATGCCTGGCACCAGTAATTGCATTTTGCAGGCAAAAAGGAATTCAAATATATCCCTACTTGGACGACTGCCTTATTCAAGCAGAGAGCAAGGACATTCTTCTAAAGCCCCTGGAGTTTGTAAAAAGATTACTAATTTGCCTAGGATACACAGTAAATGAAAAGAAATCAAAACTAGTGCCCTTTCAGGAGATAATATTCCTGGGTGCAACCTTGAATACAAATACCCAGATGGCTTATCTCACGCCAGACAAAGGCAACTGACTCAGCACTTTCAAATGATATCAACAAAGACCCAGCTCCCTGCAAGAAAAATTCTGCAGGCCCTGGGTTTCATGGCATCTTGCATTCTACTAATTCCATATGCCAAACTGCATATGAGGAAACTATAATGGTATCTGAAAAGTGTTTGGACTCAGCATTGTCACAGCCTAGAGACAATCATAACCTTGATTCCCTGCCTACAGCAGGAGTTTCGATGGTGGTCACAGGCCTGTCACCACAACAAGGGACAGCGTTTCACCTTACCTACAGCCAGGCAGACAATAACAACGGATGCATCGGATTACGCCTGGGGAGCACATATGGCAGGAAAATGTATTCAGGGCACGTGGCCCAAGGAACAACTGCATCTTCACATCAATCAAAAAGAGATGCTAGCTGTACAAAATGCCCTGACAGCCTTCAAGGACCTAATGCATCTAGGACAATTATTAAGAAAGATGGACAATACCACAGTTATGTGGTACATAAACAAGCAAGGGGGCACACATTCCTACCCCCATGCAGACAAGCCATGACTTTGTGGAACACAGCACTGACTTACCAGGTACATCTGCAAGCTCAATTCCTGCCAGGAACAAAAAATACATTGGCAGACGAACTAAGCAGAAATTTCATGGATCCTCACAAATGGAAGCAAAATCCACAAGTGTTCAACATGATAACAAGGGAATGGGGATGCCCAGACATAGATCTATTTGCCTCCCATCACAATTACCAATTACAGAAATTTTGCACAAGGGCTTATCACTCTCAAGCATAGAAAGTGGATCCTCTATCTTTCAACTGGAAAAATCTGGCAGTCTATGCCTTCCTTCCGATGCCTCTTCTCACCAAGGTGCTTCTAAAAGTCAGACAAGAGAGGCCAAAAATTATCTTGATTGCACCAGACTGACCATGCCAGCACTGGTACCCTTCCTAAAGATTTTGTCCCAAGGCCCGCCTTGGCCTCTTCCTCAAATCCCTCATCTTCTGACACAGCAAAACAATCAGATTCTGCACAGTCAACTCAGAACCTTAAACCTGGCAGCATGGCAGATAATGTAGCCACTCAGACTGCACCTCTTTCTAAAGCTGTTATGGATGTAATTTTGGAAGCCAGGAGACCCAGCACTAGGAAATCTTATGTGGAAAAATGGAAGAGATTCTGTGCTTGGTACCAGGCTCAAGGGCTCGACCCACTGGTCCCTAATATGCCTCAGATTTTACAATACCTGACTGAGATGTTGGACAAAGGCCTATCTTTTTCTTCTATTAAAATCCATGCCTCTGCCATTTCAGCTCATTACAATACAGATCCTCCTATTTTTTCACATCCTCTACTACGACAGTACCTCAGAGGGGCAAAGAATATAAGACCCCCTAGGAGAGCACCAGTACCTACTTGGGACCTCAATTTTGTTTTAGAAAAACTCACACTGCCTCCTTTTGAACCAGCCAGCACAGCTGATGTAAAATTCTTGTCATGGAAAACTGCTCTGCTCCTAGCAATAACTTCAGCAAGAAGAGTTTCAAAGTTACAGGCATTGATGGCTGTGGAACCTTTCCTCATTTTTCACCAGGACAGGGTTTCTCTAAGGACGAACCCAACATTCATGCCAAAAGTGGTCTCCAATGTGGCCTTAACCAAACTTTTCATTTGCCTACTTTCTACCCAAATCCACAGAATAAAGGGGAAAAACTTCTGCAATCTTTGGATATTCACAGGCAGCTACGTTTTTACTTGAACAAAACAAAAGCTTTCAGAAAAACTGAGCAACTGTTTGTAGCATATGCTGCAGGATCACAAGGAAAACCTATTACAAAGCAGACAATCGCCAAATGGATAGGACACTGCATCCACTTCTGTTATGCACAATATGGCAAATCTGTGCCTAAGGGCATTAGGCCTCATTCTACCAGAGCAGCAGCCACTTCAGCAGCTTTTCTCAGAGGGGTACCAACCAAAGACATTTTAGAAACTGCAACCTGGAGCTCAGTGCACACTTTTACCAAGCACTACCACCTACCTGTCTACTCCAAATCCAGAGCAGGCTTTGCCACTGCAGTTCTGCAGGGCTTGTTAGCCTCACCAAATCCAATCTAGACCCAGCCACCCTGCCTAAGCTTTGGGATTCTACCCAAGTGTAATGACTGCAACAGTGAAACACGATGAACATAGTGCAGTTGTGTATCTACCATAAATGTAGATGTTCGAGTGTATTCACTGTTGCAGTCCTGGTTACCCACCCACCATCCCCCTCTTTGCTGGGACTATTCTGACTCTATACAACCTATGTGGTGTATTTGCTTTTAGAAGAAGGTAATGTTTTTAGTGATATATGCATGGTTGTTTGGCATATTTTTTATCTTTACAGCCTTCATATCTGGGGGCACCTGACATCTGGGGCAAGAAAATCTTAAGAAAATGGCGTCGATTGCAGCTTTTATATACCCCTGGCGCACTGACGTCAGGGAAGATGAGACAGCAACCGACGCCGGACCAAGACTTTGGAGCTTTGGCCGACTATGGGTCGCCTGCCAGCAGGATAACCCAAGTGCAATGACTGCAACAGTGAATACATTCGAACATCTACATTTATGGTAGGTTCACAACTGTACTTTCTCACTCTTGCAGATGTGTCTGCTGATATAACATTACACTTTGACCCAGTGTCTACTTTGAGCTCTTTGGATTTTCCATTGATCCAGACAGTACAAAACACTTCACTCCTTGTTAATAAGTTCATACATCAGCTCTTTCCCCAACTGCTGATGCACCATCTACATAGAAAGCTGACTGCTTCGGCTCTATTTGATTAACTTGCTTTTTTGTGCAACCTTTCTTTACAACTATGTGAGGCTTACTTGATTTACAAAACAAAATGGTTCCATTTTTTACACTTGTGACATTGCTGACCAAATGTTAAGCACTTCTCTCTTTTAGACTCATGATTCGCACCACAGTTGTGACAGTTAACAATAAAGCTAGATTTGGGTTTTGCTGATTCATGTTTGTGTTGCACTGAGCTGGCACTGGAACTTTAAACATGCTTGTTTTGCTTTACTGCTAATTGTTTCATCAAATACTTTTATCTTAAACATTTTCTTTAGTTAACAAACTTTTTGTACTTTCTGCTTGTCTGATAATGCGGCTTGTGCCCTTGTAATGCCCCTTGTTTGTCTTTCGCATCAAGTATATAATTTGTGTTGTTTCTCATTATTTTTGATTCTTTCTGGTTATGTTTGTGCTCTTGTTCTCAGTTTTACCTTCACTGTCTTCTTTGCATCTCATAGCTCTGAATATTCTCTCTTTGATCCCGGTTCTGACACCATGTCGCTTTCGTGTTAGGACACAAATAAATGAGTCTTTGTTGGTTCTGTTCAGGCAGCTTTATTTTATACAAACACATTACTAAAGAGGCTTACTGACTATAACTTAAGTAACTTATATACAAACTAACAACTACAATCATGCATGCTCAGTCTCTAGCTGCTTCTACAAAATGGCACTAGGGATTGCACATGTCTGGAGTTTATATGTGCACGTACAGCCTCGCATGCTTCTTAAAGATATAGCACACACACTTCACACTCTGATCTACAGTTTGGAGGCAGTTTGGGTACTTCATACCTTGTCATGCATCACTCATCACTTTCTATTCATGGGTGCTACAAGTAATAACCAGAAGCCACTACATTCCTTTCTTTCTTCCCAGAATTGTCACAAAAAAGTCTTCCTAATGTATCACCCCACCCCCACCCTACTCGTAAAGAAAGACAGCAGCCCTTGAGATTGTAAGGCATTCAGACAAGCGAGTCATCCAGGAGGTCCCACAATACCATCAAGGGTCCAGAGTCTACTCAAGATTCTTTTTCGTTCCAAAGAAATAATGGACCTCGGGCCCCTTGTGTACCTCAGCCTGTTAAAACCAACAGACGACTTTCCTGATGGTCACTGGTCAGCCGATATTGTCCCATCTAAGAAAAGATGACTGGATGTCCTCAGTGGACCTTCAGGATGCCTGCTATCACATCAAGAAAGTGAAGCAGTCCAAAAGGTTCTTTCACTATCACTGGGAGCAGGCCTTTTTTCCGTTCAGTGTGCTGTCCTTTGGGCTTGCCATAGCTCCATTTTGTTCATCAAGTTCATGGCAGTGGTATCAACACAGCTCAGGCTGTAGGGGTTCAGAGTGCTCCCTTACCTAGACAACCTTCGCATAAACACTGCCACGAGAGAGCTGCTAATTCAAGCCATGGACTCCTTATTCCAGTTATGTTTACTCCCAGGAGTCACAATCAGTCTGGAGAAGTCCAAGCTAACACCAGTTCAAACCGTATAATTCACACAGTGCCACCTAGACACCACCACACATATAGCCAAACCTCTGTTGTCAAAGTCTCTTGCACTAACGAGCTTCACAGGTCATATCTTATAAAAGTCCACAAACTAGTTTCATCTGTTGTCTCTTGGGCTGTGTAGCAGCATCCATCACACTTGTCCTTCAAGCCAGATTCCACATAAAGCTTATTACAGTGTTCCCTTTTCATCCGATGGTCCATTCCAAGTCATCAGATGCACCATACTGTCAAACTCACTGGAATCTGTAAACAGCATATTTGATAGTGTGTAAATTCTCCTTGGGTTTCCTTATGCGGTCCTTTCATTCTTCCTCCCCCAGGAGCCAAGGTGACCATGGATGCATCCCTTCTGGGGAGGGCGCTTTTTGAGATGAAGACTGCTCTGGGCTCATGGTCTCTGACAGAGTCCAATCTTCACGTGAATGTACTGGTGATGAGGGTAGTCCTAGCACTGTAAGCTTTCCAGGACTTCCTCCCCACAGCAGTGTTTGCTGTTAAGACAGAGAGCAGTGTTGGTAGCCTAGTATATTAACAAACAAGGAGGAACCTGCTCTTACCTTTTATGTTGGGAGGCGATGAGGGTCTATCAGTGGGTGATGTTATGCCAGTGCTTTCCAGCTGCACAACATATTCCGGGGAAATCCAGTGTTTTAGTGGACAAATTGAGTAGATCAGTTCTTCTGCCATATGAGTGGTCCCTCAGTAAGACAGTGGCTAAAATGATCTTTAGCCGCTGGGACAAGTCTTGCCCAGTGATCTATTTGCAACCCACTTCACCACCAAATCCTGCAGCTATTGCCCTAATTCCCTAAGAGGGGCAGTCCCCAAGGGATGCTTTGGTCCACACTTCGCCCTTGTTTCTCTTCTACTCTTACCCTCTGACTCCACTGATGACCACATTTTTCAGAAAGTGGCCTGGTGCAAGGCAAAGGTGGTTCTCTTTGCCCCTTTTGACTTTGACGGATATGGCTCCCCTTCATCTGATAAACCGACCATGAATGGTTGAACCTCTCCCAGCCAGCCCTGATCTTTCACCCATCTGGTAAGCCTCTGTTAGACATCAATCCCAAAGTCTGACTGTTTGGTTTCTCCACTTCTAGTGATGGCCAGAAATTCCAGGCTTTTGTCTAGTGTTCACATTTTGCTTTATCTTGAAAGCCTTTTATTGGGAAAGTTTACTGAAACAAGTGGAAGAGATTTTTCATATGGCTTCTGGCAAAGGTCTAGATCCCGTCTGTGCTCCCTTACTGTGAATTCTAGACTTCCTTGCCAGCCTTTTTCATGTAGGGGCTAGTAATGCCACTGTAAAAGTGCAGCTGGCAGCTCTGTCATATTTTCAGTGAAGAACGGTTCCCTGTTGCATCTGTAAACACAGTCACAGCCCTTAAGGCTAAACAACACACCTAATACACTTTAGGTGACTCTGTTGTCAGACACACTGACATCCCACTCACCAGGCTGAATAAGGAGAAGGTTACTGTAAGCTGCCTGTCGGGTGCCAGGATCCGCCACATAACACAAGCACTCAGGTCACTCCAAAGCAAGTACAAATATGACTCCGTCATTGTCCATGCTGGTGTGAATGACCTGAGACGTACCTCCCTGGACTACATGAAAAAAGACGTACAGGAGCTCTTTAATCATGTAGCCCAGGCCGGTATGACCCTGACCTTGAGTAGCATCTTACCCTCACCAAGAATGATGCCACAGTATAAAGACAAAATGATCAATTTTAACAATTGGCTAAAGTATTGGTGTCATTCAAAGGGGATCCCAGTGTCAGCCTGGGATGACATGCTCGACAAGCCACGTTGCTTCGCTAGGGACAACGTGCACCTGTCACCCCTGGGTTTTCAAATACTGGCAAAGGCTCTTGCCTCCCCCATAGTTCGTTTTGTAGGCAAGGCTCAAAAGACAAACCCACCCCCATAGACAACACAAAGAAAAAAAACTAAGGGTGATGCTTCTCAATGCCAGAAGTCTAAACCTCAAGATGCACACACTCGAGACTCTCCTCAGTATGGAGAATATCGATATCTGTGCAGTAGCAGAAACCTGGTTCAAGGCTCCCGAGAGCACCCCAGCACTAACAGGTTATACTTCATACCATGCTTTCCGGCCCCAAAACTCGGACCGAACCACAAAAGGAGGGGGAGTATCCATATTTATCAAAGATACCCACACCTCCAGGTTAGTGGCACTGCACGAAGCATCGGAGACCATCCATGTGCAACTAGCAGTGGGAAAAACTGCCTTTCAGTTTGTAGCCTGCTATAGACCACCCTCCCAAACACAGGAACCTCACTCGGCGTTCCTGAGAACACTGGAAAATTTGAAGGTCTCTCCAAACGCTATTATATTGGGTGACTTCATCTACCCAAACATCGATTGGGAAAACTACTCCAGCCCAAACACCCTCGCCCAATGGTTCCTAGAATTTATAAACTCAAATGCTATGGAACAACTGGTCGCCATTCCCACAAGAGGGGAAAACATATTGGATCTGGTCATCACCAACATGGGGTCTCTATGTTCCACACCAGAGGTATACCCCTCATTGATAAGATCAGACCATAAACAAATCTCACTGGACATCCATATTCCATCCCCACCCCTAGCCAAGGAAACCCCAGTGAAGAACTTCTCTAAAGCAAACTTCACACTTCTCAAAACTGAGGTGGAATCCTTCAAAGCCCCCGGGCCAGTGGAAAATACGACCCAAAATGCAGAATCCTTTACAAAAGCATTCTATGGACACCTACAGGAATGCATGGAGCATGCTATCCCAAATAAAACCAAGACTCACTCCTCCAAAGGCAGGAGACCTGTCTGGTGGTCCCCGGCCATAAATAAACTATACAACAGAAGGAGAAAGCTACTACATGACAGAGCAAAATCCCAAAAAGGGAAGGCGTCCCTGATCAGTACTAGCAAGAAACTACGATCCCTCATAAAATCATCTAAGGCCAGCTTCGAAAGAAAAATTGCATAAGACACTAAAGATAATCACAAGGCCTTCTTTAGTTATGTCAGAAACCTTGGAGGCAACTCCCAGATATGCTCTGAGTTAGTGCAAAATGACAAAAAATACACTGAACCCACAGACATTGCCAACATCCTGGCAGAAAGGTTCAATGCAAACTTCTCTTCCCCCTTCCCCCCCCAAAAGAGCAAATGTCTATCCCAACAGAGTGTAGCCTTCCTAAGATCACAGATGCACAGGTGAGAGCTGCCCTCTCCAAAGCAAAAAACACAGCATCAGTGGGACCAGACGTTGTCCCGGGCTGCATCTTACACGAGCTCCAAGAAGAACTAAACCCTCATATAAAGTCACTGTTCAATCTCAGCCTTACTACAGGATATGTACCCAAGGAATGGCATACAGCAACAGTGGTCCCACTCCACAAAGGTGGTGCCACAACAGACCCCGGAAACTATCGCCCTATAAGCCTGGCTAGCCTGGTCTGCAAAGCTATGGAGCGTATCCTCATGGAAATAACATTGGGAACCTCCAGACACTGGATCCTACCCAGTTCGGCTTCGTTAAGGACAGATCTTGCTTCTTGAACCTGGTCGACTTCTTTGAAACAGTTACCAAAGCCATAGATGAAGGGAAGGTAGTCCACACAGCCTACCTGGACCTCGCAAAAGCCTTCGACACAATACCCCACTCGAGCATCATAAATAAGCTCGCCAGCTTAAATATCAACCCCTATGTCACAAGATGGGTTGCAAACTGGCTCAGGGATAGAACCCACATGGTCAGAATAGCAGGTGCCATGTCAGACTCTAACCCAGTTACAAGTGGTGTCCTACAAGGCTCAGTCCTGGGACCTCTCTTGTTCAGTATATATTTCTCCGAGGTACAGGCTAACACGGGTGGACTATGGCTGACCAAGTTCGCAGATGACTGCAAACAGGGTGCTGTAATCGACTTTCCGGCTGACACAAGCATCCTCCAAAAGGGTCTCACAGAGACGGATAACTGGTGCCAGAGCCATAGCCTAAAGCTAAATGCCAAAAAGTGCATAGTCATACCCTTTGGGAAAAGCAAAGTGCCTACAAATTACCACATAGGTGGTAATCCATTAAGTATGGAAGAAGTAATTAAGGACTTGGGGACCCAAGTAGATAGCAATCTCTCCTTTAACAATCACGTTGCCAAAGTGGTTAGAAAGACCTTCTATACAGCCCACCTTATCATGAAAGGGTTCACATCTAGATCGAGAGGTCATTGTGCTCCTGTACTCATCACTTAGCAGGCCCATAATTGAGTACAATGCCTCGTTTGGGATGTACCTTACCCGACACCTTCAGCAACTGGAGAGACCCGAAAAGTATCTCACCAAGAGGATCAAGTGGCTCAAACAAATGCTCTATGCAGTTCGGCTAAAGAAACTCCAGCTCTACTCAGTTGCGTACCGCCTACTCAGAGTCTGACGTATAAAGCCATGTCCAACCCAGAATTAATGGACATGCTTCACCTCAGGAAATCCAAATCCCTTAGAGCTACACGTTCCAGGGACTTGAACCTCAGCACAGAAATAAATAGGACATACTGGAGGGACAGATTCATATCCCAGAGGCTCCCCTCACTCTGGAACAAAATCCCAATCCATGTTAGGCAGAACCCCTCACTGACCCTCTTCAAGAGAAATCTTGACGAGTGGATGGGAGATCATAAGTTTACCCCTGGGATCTCTTCTGTGTCCGTGCTTGACAGAGGTACAGTAAACTAACCTTAAAAGGGCTACCTTCTGTGACCTACTATACAGAGGCACAGTCAACTAATCTAAAAGGGTGGCAAAAGCCAAACACACTTTGGCTAGGCTTATAAATGCCCTAGGGCAGATAGCCTAGTATCAACCTATGAACCTATGTAGAAATGCCATCTTGTCACATGAAGGCTGTGTTCCTATCCTTGGAGACAGCAATGATTAGTTGCTGTTTGTAGAGGGAGGTTGGAGGTGATGTTGAACATGTGTTCTGGTAAGTTTGTGGGTGGCTGGGGGGATATTTTTTATCCAAGCATGTCTGATAGCTGGTTTTCAATTTACACTGGGTCAGTGTGTGCAAGACCATCCACAATTAATTTAGCACCACATCTAAGTTGTACCTTCGATGTTGCAGATGTAGCAAAGGAAAGCTTTATTGTTATGCTTGGCAGTGGTTTGACATAATTCCCATAGTTACATTAGCTTCATAGACTTATGCTGTCCAACCCCTGTAGAGGAGGAATAATCTTCAAACAGGAGAGATAATCAACTTCCTGTGGTCCTCAGAACTTCAAATTGCCGTCTGAATGTGTGAAATGAATTGTAGCCTTGCAAGGCCAGGTTACTTACTGCAGCCTTGAATCGGGTGTCTGTGACTGCATAAACATCCACCAGTTCCACTGAAACAAATGCTGACAGAGAACACAGTTTCTGATATGAATTCCTACAGTTTAGCAACACGAGCCATACTTTGATGGAGTTACATATTTTTACACAGTAACCTCTGTTTTGGTGACATTGCCTAATATAGGCATTATGGATGAGGCACATGCCTTAGCCAGAAAGCAAAAGCCTAGAGGTGCAAGATGAAGTCCATGTCTTGCAAAGCAGTGTGGTCTGTCCACAGTGTCATCCCACCCTGACCGGAACTGGAGCCCTTAGAATGACACCAGACACCTAACCCATTTCAGACAGTAGTTTGTTTTTTAAATTGTTGTGTCATCCTAGGCGAGCTTATAGCTCAGTCATGTCTGTCACCATATAATCCCTAGATATACATCTCAACTTATGCATACCAACACCAACTATGATGGATTAATGGTGAGACTTATTGTGGAGAGACTTGATTGCATGTGTGATGTGACAATCACTTGTGACACACAGCTGATCCTACATTTTTCTTTGTTTAAGCTGGACAGTGGGGCAGGTGTATGTCTCACTGTGCAATTAACTGTAAAGACAACCTTTGCAATAGATAACTATTACCTTAGGGACATCCTTGTTGAGACACTGGCTGTCCCTTTTTTATGTGTATTGTGTGCTTTACTCTTAGGTGAACCATGCTTATGTTTTGGCTATCTCTGCTGTTTCTGTCAGTTGCAGGAGAGTACCTCTGCCCATGATGGTACTTCATTGATATTGTAGTACAGGTCTGAGTATTATCTGCCCTAAGTCAATAAAGAAATGTCAACTAGGCTAGCAAATGAAAGAGAGGAATACTGACAGTTTGTAATGTGAGGTGTGATCCTGGTATCTGCAAAGAGAATGAGAAATGGATTGGTATATGTGAGATTGTGCTATTTTTTGTGGACAAAAATGTGGGGTGTACATCCATTTGGGTCCATCCAAAGTGTGATCTATACTTCTGTTGTGGAGAGATTAGGTGCGACATTACTGCTTATTTAACTGACATTTGCCCTGCTATGTTGAGCTGTAAAAGACCTGCTCTGCTAGATAGTATTAGCCATTTGTAAGGGAAAATGATTTAATTGTTGTTTATGCATCTATAACTGCAAGATGCTAAGCTATCTGCATGCAAACAAGAGCAGAGCAGCTAAGACTATGAAACAGTGTTAAAGCTCAAAATCAGACCAGCAACAGTTACCTTACAATATATAGTCCTGCTGTACACTCCAGGCACAAGGGACAGAGGTGTTGTATCACAAATCATGTGTCATAATGTTTACTTATCAATAAGTGAACTGAACTGGATTCCTGCAATGTGAATACAGTGTATAGTTTGGGCAACACAACTGCAACAGAATTAAAGCAGTAACTGACTATTCATAGCATTAGATAGGCAACAGAGTTAAAAGCAGCACAGTTTTTTTAAACAAAAAAAGTAATCATAGCAACACAAAGAAAATTAACTATATTTTTTCTTACCTAACAGCAGCAACTGTACATCCTGTAGGGCTTTCATGTCATAACAGTGGATAAATAAAATAGCATTGATGAATGTGCATGGAAAAGTGTTGCATAGGTGCTGTAGGACACTATAATGTCTGAAAACAGGTCACACACACACTTACCACCTCCCCCCAGTTGACTGTAGTGAGAATTGAGCCCCTACTTATCTAAGTACAGAGACTACAGAATACAGTACTTGATGCACACATCACGGCACAAGTCTGATTTTAACAGAACTGCAGGTGGTCTTATAGTAGATGAAACCAGCAAGCCATGTGGGGGACAAGAAGTTGGAGGCCTGTTTGAAATGGATGTTTGTGCAAGCACCAAAACACTGCAAAACCATGCCATTGGAGGTTGGTTTGGTATACACATTTTCACCATCTTTTATGGACAGACACAGATACACACACACACACACACACACACACACACACACACACACACACACACACACACACACACACACACACACAGACACACACACAGACACAGACGCACACACACTCTGCTGCAGTGAAAATAGAACCCCCACCTATCTAAGTACAGAGACTACAAAACACAGTACTTAATGCATGTGTCATGGCACAAGTCTGATTTATGTAAGGTGAACTTATAGCAGATGACATCAGCAGGCCATGTGGGGAACAACAATTTGGGAAGTCTGCATAGGCACATTGTTCCTTAGTGTCATCTCAGGCTAGTGCCCTAACAGTAGTATACTGTGTAGCATCTTAGGTATGTATGGGAAATAGGAAATACACCCCGGGGATCACTTCTGTGTCTCTGCTCGACAGTGGCACAGGAAAATAATTTTCTTGGGTGGTATAAGCCATGGAACCTTGCTGGCTAGGCTTACACAGGCCCTTGGGCCGATAGCCTAGTACCTATCTATGAACCTAAAACTTTCAAAGGCCTTTTGAAAAGATCCTCCTCTAAGGGATCTTGTTCCAATTCTGGATATTACTGCAGGCCTTAACTAAGCCTCCTTTTGAGACTGCAGTTATGAAGGACCTGAAGCTATTGTCTCAGAAAACCATATTTCTTGGTAGCAATCATCTCTTAGGTTCATAGGTTGGTACTGGGCTATCTGCCTGAAGGCATATATTAGCCCAGCCATGTTGTGCGGTATTCACCGCCCCTTTAGTAGTTCCCTAGACCCATGTACTAGCAGCTAGTACCCTTGGCCCCTATCTAGTAGTGCTGTTGGTGTGATCCCCGGTGTGAACTTTCTGTTACCCATCCACTTATCAAGGTTCCTCTTGAAGAGTGATAGTGAGGGGCTCTGTCTTATGTAGATCGGGACCCTGTTCCATAGTAAGGGAAGTGTCTGCGAAGGAAATCTATCCCTCCAGCATGTTCTATTCGTTGTTGTGTTGAGGTTTATATCCCTAGAGCATGTAGCTCGAATAGATTTGGTTTTGCTAAGATGGAGCATATTCAACAATTCTGGGTTGGACATGGCTCTGTACATTAGACAGAGATCGCCTCTGAGAAAGCGGTATGCAACAGAGAATAGTCTTAGCTTTTTCAATTCTGCTGTATAGGGCAACTGTTTGAGGCCAGTAATCCTCTTGGTTAGGTACCTCTGTGGTCTCTCCAGCTGCTGGAGATGTCTAGCCAGGTACATTCCAATTGGTGCATTGTACTCAATAATGGGTCTGATGAGGGATGAGTAGAGGGGCACCATTACATTCTTAGATCTTGATGCAAACCCTTTCGTGATCAGATGGGTCACACAGATGGATTTTCTAACCACGTTGGCAACATGGTTATCAAAGGAAAGCTGACTATCTACTTGGGTCCCTAGATCCCTTATTTCTTCTTCAGATTTCAGGGGATTACCTCCTATGTTGAAGTTTGCGAGTACTCTGTTTTTCCCAAAGGGGATTACTACGCATTTTTTTGCATTTAGCTTGAGACCATGGCTTTGACACAATGCATCAGTCTCATTTAGGCCCTTCTGGAGGATCTCCATGTCGGCTGGAGACTCTGTTATAGCACCCAGTTTGCAGTCATCCGCAAACTGTCAGCCACAGCCCTTTCGTGCTTGCCTATACTTCTGAGAAGTATATGTCAAACAGGAGGGGCCCCAGGACAGAGCCCTGAGGCACACCACTCGTTACTGGTCTGGATTCAGACATAGATCCCGCTGCTCTTACTTTATGGGATCTGTCTGAGAGCCAGTTTGCGATCCATCTTGTGACGTAAGGGTTTATGCCCAGGCTGGTGAGCTTATCAATAATACCTGAATGGGGAATGGTATCAAATGCTTTAGCAAGGTCAGGGTAAGCCGTGTGTACCTCCTTTCCCTTATCTATAGCCTGAGTAACTGTCTCAAAGAAATCCACCAGGTTCAGGAGGCATGAGCTGCCCTTGACGAAGCCGAACTGTGTGGGGTCCAGCGACTGGAGGTTCCCAATCTCTCCATTTATGAGTTCCATAATGATTCGCTCCATAGCCTTACAGATCAGACTGGTCAGGCTTATTGGTCTGTAGTTCCCAGGGTCAGTTGTGGCCCCACTCTTGTGTAGCGGGACCACCGTTGCCGTGCGCCATTCTATGGGCACATATCCTGTGGAGAGGCTGAGACTGAGCAGGGTATTAAGATGTGGGGTTAATTCCTTTTGGAGCTCGTGTATGACGCAGCCTGGGACACAATCTGGTCCCATGGAGGCAGTGTTTTTAGCTTTAGTTAAAGCCTTATTAACCAGTGTATCAGTAATAATTGAACTTACACAATCCCCTGGAATGGTAATAGGCCCTGTAGGTGGTGGTGGGGGAGGGGTGGAGAAATTTGCACTGAACCTGTCAGCCCAAGATGTTGGCAATGTCAGAAGGGTCAGTGTATTTTGTTCCATTTTGTACAAGCTCAGAACAGACCTGAGCATTGCCATTTAGGTTTTTGACGTAGCCGTAGAAGGCCTTATGGTTATCCTTGGCAACTTTCTTTTCAAAATTAGCTTTAGTTGACTTGATGAGGGCCCTCAATTTCTTACTAATGCTGATCAGAGATGATTTTTCTACTTGAGATTTGGCCCTTTTTTGTACAAGTCTCCTCCTTTTATTGTAAAGTTTGCTTATGGCCGGGGTCCACCAGACTGGTTTCTTCTTGCTTGAGGAAGGAGTCTTGGTTTTATTTGGGATAGCACGGTCCATGCAATCCTGAAGATGCATATAGAGTGCCTTGGTGTAGGATTCCACATCCTGGATATCATTATCCTTCTGGAAGGGAATAGTGAAGCTTTCCACTTTGGATGCAAGTAGTTTGAAGTTTGCTTTGGAAAGGTTTTTGACTATGTTTTTTATGACTGGGGGAGGTGGAGGGGTGAGGATGTCCAGGATCATCAGTTTGTGGTTGGATCTGGCCAAGGAGGGAGTGATAACGGGTGTGGTACAATGGGCGCCCATATTTGTGATGATTAAATCCAATATGGTGTCCCCTCTAGTGGGGGAACATACTAGTTCAAGGGCATTTGAATTTATAAATTCTATGAATCGCTGAGCATAGGAGTTGGAACATTGGTAGTTCGCCCAGTCTATACGAGGGTAGTTGAAATTACCCAAGATTATGGTGTTGGGTAGGACCTTTATATTTTCCAATGTTTCAAGGAATGCAGAGTGAGCATCTTGGGACATGGTGGGCGATCTATAGCCAGCTACGACTTGAAATGTGGTTTTGCCTGCTGATAGTTGTGCATGTATGATCTCTGGGGCATCATGCTGCGCTACTAACCTGGAGATATGGGTATCCTTGATGAATATGGATACACCTTCACCCTTTGTACTGTGATCCAGTAACTGAGGCCAGAAGGTATGATATGAATTGTAACCTGGCAGTGCTGGGGTGCTCTCTTGAGCCTTGAACCAGGTTTCCGTCACTGCACAAACATCGATTTTGTCCATGCTGAGGAGAGCCTCAAGTGTGTGCATTTTGAGGTTGAGACTTCTTCAAGGAGAATTTCAGAATTTGAAGCCTTGTCTTGCAAACCATCACGTGATGTTTCATAAAGATGTAGTGTCCATTTAAATTAATCCTAATTTTCTTTCCAAGATTGCTTCAGACTCTTCCTTGATCAGACTCTTCAACTACCTGTGTTTTTTTTTTCAGCTTATCAAGCGAAGGGGAATATATCCTACATTTGTTGGATATTTATCATCTGTTATGTTTTTGCTTGCCTCATATGAAGGACGTCAGGAAATCGGACAGATTTTTGTCTCTTTCCAAAACTAAGTTAGGAACCAGCGACTCCAAGGTCACATTGTCCAGGTGGTGGTTTGATTGTCTCTCTCTTGTCTATATAGGGTGTCCATCAAGCCTAAAGGACATTCAGTGAGAGGTGTAGCAACCGCTACCGCTTTCTTTTCTTAGAGTCCCTGTCAAGGATATTTATGCTATATCTGCTTGGTCTACAGTTCACACATTTGTCTTCCAGTTTAGGTAAAGAATTTTGTTTGGCTCCACCATCCTCTGGAATATCATTTTATAGGTCTCTCCAGGTTTGTAGTTGCTGGGGACTTTGTCCCACAAGTTGAGGAGGACAGAGAAGACCGCATCAGGTACGACAGTTACGTACTTAAATTATGCTAGATCAGTGTAGCTTTCTTCCATTCATCTGAAACTTCCCTCCCTCTGTCCCCCATCCAGATTTCTACTATCTTAGGCTCTTGGTTGACCACACTGGACCTGTCTGGGGCCTTGTCTTATTTTACAGTCTTTGACTGTATTTTGTCATTTATTTTTTTTTCCCTAAAAGTGATATAGATTGATAACTCTGAGAGGAGGGGTAGACTCTATCTGAGGAACTGTTAGACCAGAGGGGGGTGATGTAAAGGAAGGAGGAGCTTGAGCTATGGATCAAATATCTGAAAGTTGCCAGCATCAGATCTGACATATTCATCTGCGTAGGTGGACGGAAGAACAATACACAGATCTAGCATTATGTTAAGTATACAACTTTAGTTATGTGACGTCAGAAAAAAGGTATTTGGACACTGATTTGATTTCTTTTGTAATATAAATATTGTAAATATTTGAGTAGTCTGCAACACCCACCATACCTCTCAACTGTACAGAATTTTGCAAAATACCCAGATTTTTGCCTCATATTTTTGGTCCGTTTTCCATAAAGTTGTAGTTTTCTGGCAAATTAATGCCAAATCATTAAAGATTGAAGTTAGAAAATAATGACAGACATTTGAGTTTCATACTTCATACCCTTCAGAAAATTCATGCAAAAGCGCTGTTATTCTATCAACTTTCTAAGATTGTAAGAGCAATATTTAAAAATTGTCCCCATTTTTAGGCATTTGTCCCACTTTTATTTTTGGCTTTGTCCAGATTTCTTGCTCTAAGAGGTATGGCCTGCCCACCAAGCTTTCTAGAACCATCCTGTACCAAACTGCTCTTGTTCAGCAGCCACATTATGAACTTTTACCTGAACAAGTAATGAATTAACTGTACAGCATCCTTTTAGAAGGCTTGTAGAGCTTGGAAAGGATGTTGTACTGAAGTCTTGTAATTCACAAACCAGATGAGCAAATGGCATTGAAAATTAGTTTTTGGCAGCTGCTGTATTTCTGGGGATGTACCTCTCAAGTAGGAGTTATTGCTTCTTCGCTCCATAATTATTATTATAACATACAAGTGTTTGAGCTAAGAATATGCCCCAGCACCATTTTAAAAATTTGGTGTTGGAATTCAGTATTTTAGGATTCCAAGACTTGGCACAAAATACAGCTCCTTTTAGATTCACTACCTGTACTTTGGTTTTATCTTAGTCATTCTTTATTTATGCATATTGCTTGCAGAAAGGTAGACTCGATCTCATGGGCATCTCACTTCCATTTGGGCAACATACATGTTTGAAAACAAGGAATGGAGACCTTGCTGAAAATTGTTTCATTAGTATTATGAGCTTGATTGATGCTTTTGCCACAGCATAGAGACAGATTTTTTGGACAGATTTATGGTAGGCCAAGTGTTTGGGAAAGCTGTAGCGGTAGCTTAGGTGTAAGATTTGTTTAAATTTTTTAAAAGACCCTTTTAAGAGCCTGTAGTGAAAAACTGAAATCTGGTAATGTTTGCAGTTCTGAATTATGTAAAGAAGTGTTCTGTTAAATTTGCTACATATACTGCCCTTGCCTAGCAGTCCACCTAAAATAATCAGAATACGTCTTTTTCAGGAGCACGAGAAAAGGTGTTGGAGTGTAGATTTCAATTTGATGGATCCTAAACTCTTAGCGTCTGGCTCTGATGATGCTAAAGGTAAATGAATGTAGTATGATCAGTGGGTTGTTTTTGTTTTCCCATATTTGTGCCAATGTAAGAACTTGATGGGGAGATTCTTTAACAGTGACATTATTTCAGTCCTTTTCCAAGAAAATGTAAGTGGTCATTTTTAAATGCAAAACCGTTGAAGTCTGTACTCTAGGGAATATAAACACTGAAACTGAAGAAGGAAAGAAATTAAATGTTTGTTTAAGTTTTTACCTGATGAATTTATCTCTTAGAGGTTGAGACTAACAGGAAACTTTTTCCTTAGATATCATGCAGTAAAAAGTACAACAGAATAGCGGTAATAAAACAAATTGAATTTGAGCATAGTTGAAATTTCTAGAATATTAGTTCAGGAAATGGAGTTTCATTTTAAGTAACTTTTTAAAATGGTGCTTTTCACCCCAGGATGCCGCTGAAAATGTGTCTGAGTGCCCATTAAGGACCATCCTGGTTAAATAAATGACCATAAATAAATAAATAAAATGGGCTTCTGAGGTAAAGAAATGTAATTGGTTAAAAACAGTGTGCGCCTGTGTCATTAAATATTTATGAAATTATAGTCATCATGAACCCAAACTACATTCCATGAGCAAATCAGTCATCCTTCATCCAGCACTGCAGATTACTTTTCAGATCATGAGAAAAAGTGTTTGCGTGTAGATTTCAGTTTAATGGCCCCGGTTTATTTACTTGCCTCCACCTTCATACGTAAAGACTACTAAGTACAGGTCTTAAAAGACATATAACAGGATTAGATAAGATAAACGTACTTTTGCAAAACACTTCCACTTGACAAGTGACCAATTATCAGTCTGTA
Organism: Protopterus annectens; assembly: GCF_019279795.1. Lineage (NCBI taxonomy): Eukaryota > Metazoa > Chordata > Ceratodontiformes > Protopteridae > Protopterus > Protopterus annectens. Next base: position 1,243,666,183 of record NC_056744.1, on the reverse strand, counting down.
TACATTAGGTCCTGGATCAGCCGAACTTCAAAGACACTTACATATGCATTTTTGTAAAGAGTGGTCAAACACCCAACTAGGCCAAAACTACAATAGTCAACTGCTCTCTCATAAAACTTATTATAACCAACAATCTGATATCTTCATTAGTTCGCTTTTAATCAGTGTGTGTTCACTTTTTCAAATCCTCACCTTGTGTCTATCACCTTTCCTAACTTTATTTAGTAGAAGTATACTAGTACTTGTATTTCTGTCCAACATGGTCTTTTTTCCCTCTTTTTCTTTGCTCTTTAAAAAAAAAAAAAAGAAGTATTTTCCTTATGTCTGAACCTAAGCTGGACAGGGCTGATAAGCCCTTACAGTTTAAGAAGTGCACTTCCTCTGGGCATAAGATTCCCTTGTCTCTCCACAGGGAATGTGTCTATTGCTTAGGGCCTTCTCACTTGAGCAGTGATGGCAATTTCTTGAAGCTCAGACTCTGATGGGGATTTTGCCTGTTCTGTCATCTCTGGATCCTGGAGTCTTTCTCCATTTTGTCCTGTGGCTCCTTCTCCAATTCAACCCTCTGTTTCGGAGTCATTGCTTCCATTAGTCCTGGGAACCGGGGTGTCTGAGCCGATAGTCATCACATCTTTGCTTCCGACTATCACCGTAATGCGGTTGGCACTGACAGTATCTGTTCCGTGTGTGTCTCGGAGCCGTAGCCTCGACTTCTGTTCTGGGGGTGGGTTGACTTCGACTCCAAAGTTTTTGGAGTTGTTGCTTCCCTTGGGACATCGGTGTTTGACAGCTCAGCTCAAACTCCCCCTTCAGAGTGGGAGGCTTGGGGTTGTCCGTTCTGGTTGCTTCATCCCTGGGTTGACTGCCCTCTGACGTTTAGAGCCCTTCTGCCTTCGAAGTGGTGTAGAGGTTCCTCTCCCACTCTGGGAGACCCTCAATTGTCACCCCTGTGGAACCACCCTCTGTCTCCACTGGATCTATCTTTGAGACCTGTCATCTACCATGAGGGCAGCCAGTCACAGGAAGCCTCCAGACTGTCCCATTTGTGGACCTGATCTTCTGACACCTCCCCGGAGCATCCCACTGAGGAGGTACCTCGAAAGAGACTGTGCAAGAGGAGGCACATTGATTCCCCAGAGGGAACCACTGATACTGATTTCAAGGAAGGGGAAGGGTCCTCAAGATCTCCACTGGATGATGTCTCCTTTGGAGACATCTTAGAAATTCTAGGTGTCTTCCCCTGCAGACCCGCTCATCGAGCTGGTGTGTTCTAGGGCAGTGAGGGAACCGGACACAGTAAAGCCCATACCCAAACTTGCAGACAAAATCTTGAGTGCTCCCCTGGACAAAGCTTTTTGTACTAAGGTTATTCAGGTAGATGCCATGGTTGTTGCAGCAGCCACCAAAAAGGAGCTGGCCCAAGAGAGCTCCTCTGCCCTTCCCCCTAACAGAGAGTCTTGGGCTTTGGACAGATTTGGTAAGAGTTTATGCTTCTTCCACTTTCACCTTGAGAGTGCTAAACGTACCTGTCCCACTGTACGAGACTGCAGAGGGACTTAGTAAAGGAACAGAGGATCAGAAGATTTTTCCTCCAGACTGGCCACCCTCCAATTCCTGCATCCATGAAGTTGATATCACACTCAGCAGAGGGTACCCAAAGGGCTGCCGGTTCTGGCATTGCCATAAGGCATCATGACTGGATGCGGCTGTGTGACTTTGCAGAACCTTTCAAGGTGTCCTTTGTCAGTGTGCCTTTCGATGGATCAACCTTGTTTGGCCCTACTGTTCGAGAGACACTCTCCCACAGCAGGAGTAAAAAGATGAGGTTCAAGAAATCTCAGGGTCCTTTTCAGGATTCTCAGGGAGAATTTCCCCCAGAGGAAGAGAGGAAAATATCCAGAATGGTAAACGCCACCCACATGGGCAAGGGAATCCGCAGAACCAAGGGTCTTGAGAGTCCTTGTCAGATAAACCCTTCCAGCACTTCTGAATGGTTGCCTGACTGCCTTCCTCTGGAGACAGTCGGGGGGCACTTTTCCTTGCACCCTGAAGCCCTCACAAATGATCAGTGGGTGCTAAGGATCATATCCAGAGGATACTCCATCCCCTGTTTGAGACACCAAGGCAAAAGTCTATCCTCTATATTGTACTACCCAATCAGAGGGGAGGGTGCAGCCATAGAATTGGCAAAATTGCTGCAAAAGAGAGTCATCCAGGAGTTCCCTCCCGATCAAGTCAGATTGAGTGTTTACTCAAGGTTCCTTTTGGTACCCAAAAAGACAAGAGGACCCGAGTCCTATTCAGGGCCTGACATTCCTGAACAAATCGGTAAGGAACACGAAGTTCGGGATGGTTACTGTTCAGTCCATCCTACCTCTACTGAGGATGAATGACTGGATGTGCTCAGTAGATCTGAAGGATGCGTACTACCATATCAAGATGGACAGGTGCTCCAGAAGGTTCTGCGTTTCAGGCTGGGAGCCAGTCAATTATGAATTCAGATCATTACTACTGTTATTACTACTTTGTTATTACCGTTTGGTCTCACCACAGCCCCCAGGGTGTTCACCAAATGCTTGGCAGTGATTGCAGCTCATCTCTGGCTGCAGGGATTCCACTTATTTCCCTATCTGGATGACTGGCTCTTGACTGCTTCAACCAGGCATTGTCTTATTCAGGCCAGGGATTGCCTTTTACAGCTGACTGCACACCTTGGCATAACTCTCAATTTGGAGAAATCATAGTTGGAACCGGTTCAGGTGATACAATTCATAGGAGCACGACTGGACACCACAGTTTCTCGTACTTTTTATTTTTTATTTATTTATTTATTTATTTAACATTTGTTGACCGGGAAAGTCCGACTAAGTTCCACAGATCCTGTTTTCAGCGGAGGCCCGGGGAGAAATGCTCCAGAAGCATGTCTTTAGAATGTGGGATGAAACCGGAGTACCCGGAGGAAACCCACGCGAACACAGGGAGAACATGCAAACTCCACACAGAAGGCACCCCAGCCGAGAATCGAACCGGAGAACCTCTTGCTGTGAGGCGACAGTATTAACTGCTGCACCACTGCGCCGCCCTACTTATCTAACAGTGGATCAAGTATCAAGCCTACACCGTCACATTAAACAAATTCTAGCCATGCCATACCCACCAGCAAGTTAGGTTCTCAGAGCTCTTGGTTCTACGGTGGTCACAATACCTCTTTTGCCAACAATGCGTCTTCACATGAGAATTTTACAATGGACGTTAGCAGTTCAATGGTCCTTAATGCAGAAATCCTCTAAGCCTTCCCTCAGACTTTCCAGAGTATGCAAAGAATCCTTGCTATGATGGTTTCACTCTGCAGATGTTACTGAAGGATAGCCCTGCGTTCTTCCTTCTCCAAATGCCACTTTGATAACGGATGCCTCCTAGATGGGGTGGGGGTGGGGAGCACTACCTGGGTTGGATTGTTCAAGGCACGTGGATACCCCAACAGGCCAACTTGTATATCAATGTCGTAGAGATGAGAGCAGTTCTTTTGGCATTGCAAGATCTACATAGCTTTATTCCTAGGGACTATTGCAATACAGATGGTTAGTATGTCAGTGGTCTAGTACATCAGCAAACAGGGAGGAACCAGGTCTTTCCCCCTGTGTCAAGAAGTTATGAGGTTGCAATGGGTGATCTTTACCATACGCTTTCTAATGGCAGTGCGCATTCTGGGAGAGTCCAACATCCTAGCGAACCAGTCCACTCCAAGCATGATCTTTGAGAAATGTGGTCAACCCTGCTGCGACCTCTTTGTGCCTCCCCTCTCAACAATAAATGCAGCAGGTACTTTGCCTTAATCCCTCCTCAGGGGCAGTCACCAAGGGGTGCTATAGTTCATGTTTGGCCTCCCAGTCTACCGTATGTGTTTTCCTCGTTGCCCCTAATTCCCAAGTTTTTGCAGAAAACATCCAGGTTGAAGAGGAAAGTCATCTTCATTGCCGCCTCCTGGCCTCGACAAGTCTGGTTCATCTGTCTTTGGTCTCATCTGATTTGCCGTCTAGTGATACCAGATCCAGCTCCGGATCTTTTATCTCACCCCTTGGGGCACCTTCATCCAGACCCTCAAGGCCTTGAAACTAACCACATCTGATGATGGCCTGACATACCAGGCTTTCGTCCCCTGTCCAGAAGATCTTGATTTCTGCCCATAAGCCCTCCAACAGGAAGAGTTAATAAGTGAAAAGGTTTTCCATATGGGCCCAACAGAAACAGACCCCTTTACAGCCCCCATCCTGATGGTGTTGGATTTTCTGGCTTCCCTTCCTAATGCTGGGGCTAGTTTTTCCACTGTTAAAGTTCAATTAGCTGCGATCTCAGACTTTCATTTGGGAGAGGACTCTTCTTCATTAGCTTCATCGAAACTTTGTAAAGCTTTCCTTAGAGGGTACCTTTCTACTTCATCCTCCTATTAAGAACCCCTTGCGTTTTGACTGTTATGTTTCAGGCCCTGATTCACCCCCCCCCCTTTGAACCAGCAGTCACAGTAGATGTAAAGTTTCTGTCATGGAAGACACTTTTTCTGGTGGCTATTACTTAAGCAGGAAGAACCTCTAAGTTACAGGCCCTTTCCTCCAAGTTTCCTTGTTTAATTTTTCACAAAGATAGGGTAACCTTATGCGCCAACCCATCCTTCTTACCTAAAGGTGCTACAGAAGCCAATGTCAATCACTCCATCAGCCTTCCTGTTTTCTTCTGAAACTTCCAGAAAAAAGGAGAATACATTCTTCATTTACTTGATGTGTATAGACAATTGCATTTTTACTTAGAACTAAAAATTTCAGGAAATTGCAACAATTCTTCTTATCTTTTTCAGAAACTAAAAGAGGTAAAGCAGCTACTAAGACCTCTTTGCCGAGATGGTTAAAAGATTGTGTTTCTTTTGTTTATTCTTCTAAGTACATCTCTGTACCTGGTCATATTAAGGCTCACTCTGCAAGGTCTATGGCATCTTCTCAATCCTTTTGGTCAAGAGTCTCTATTGATGACATTTGTGCAACGACTACATGGTCTAATCCTCATGCATTCATTACTTATTATAAATTTGACATTTCCAGGAATAGGTCTGCTTTTGGCTCTGTTGTGCTCTGAAATATCCTTCCATGGGGGCCACCCAGGGTTCCCGTAGCTGGGGACTGTGTCCCACAAGTTAATGAAGAAATGAAGATGACAACTTCAGATAAAGAAGTTATGTTCTTACCATAATGTTCCATCTGTGTTTTCTATCTTCATTTTCATTAACCTTCCCCCAGTCCTAGATTTCGAGTGACCTGATGGATATATTCATGGATATGTTCCTGTTTGAGCTCCTGTTCTTTCCTGTTCTGTTGAAAAGTATAAAAGAATCCAGGCCACCGTTTTGAGGCAATAATACATTTTTATATCACAACCACAGATACAAAGATGAGCGCTTTCGTCTGAAAACTAGACTTCATCAGATAAAAAACACACCTGCTACTCAATACCATTTCTCCTAATGCGTATCAATTAATATTTAAAGAAACCACACTTAAAAATCCATTTTTAAAAAAATCTGTACATCGCTCACTACAGGATATAAAACCCTAGCAGTGCATCCTGTACCTAAACAAGTACATAACAAATTTTGTCTTATGACTAGATGATGGATGTGCCAACTTACATTCCACTTTTGCATAATTGTGTTACAGAGTAAAAAATTGTTTATATGTATGTTGTTATATTCTTGCATAAAACATCTCCTATGAAAGGTCCAAAACAAACTAATAGATGGACATATTAACTTTATATGAATAAAATAAATCAAATATTTTCTGCCTTGAATGTCAAAACAGGTTTAATTGTTACATATTCATTAAGGCCAGGTGGAATAAAAGACTTTAATCTAAGCTGCCATTTCAATTCTTTGTTGAGCAAAGCATTTTTCATGTCCCCACCTTTAAAATTGTTTGTTACAATAAGGTCTATGATGCCAAATTTAAAACCATTGAAAAAAGAACATGACAAAGAATGTTTGTACAAGGCACTGGTCTCTTTTCAAGTTCTTATATCGTATTGGTGCTCATACATGCTATCTTTAAATGCCCTCTCTGTTTTGCCTATACAGAATGCATGGCATCCTACACACTTGGCCATGTACACAGTCATCCTTAATTGATACGCATTAGGAGAAATGGTATTTAAGTAATGAGTAGCAGGTGTGTTTTTTATCTGATGAAGTCTAGTTTTCAGATGAAAGCGCTCATCTTTGTATCTGTGGTTGTGATATAAAAGTTTATTATTGCCTCAAAACGGTGGCCTGGATTCTTATACTTTTCAGTATTTGGTTTGCATTTTTATATTTGACTTTGAGTGTGTTTTTGCATCCAGTTGCCTGCCTTTTGGGGTGGAAGTATCGTATTGTTTTTGCACCTCTGCTGCTCTACATGGGGGATTTATCTAGCGACTCTACTATTACATTAAATGATGACCTCTGTAGTTCTGACGGGGCGGTCAGAACAGAGCGTGAGGTTATAAAAGTTCGGGAAGAAATCGCTTCATTAAAAGGAGACCTTACCAGGCTCATAGAACTGCTGAGTCAAAATGAACCAGGAGGTGGCACTCCCACAAATGAATTTACATCGTCGACAGTTTCAAAAACTTCAGCAGCGATGATGATGTCATCTCCACACTCAGAAAGTGCGAGTCATGGTGGTTATCGACAGTCACAGGCACTGCAAAAGAAAGTTTTTTATTTAAAAAAGGTCAAGTGCCGACTGGACATTGCAACAGTTCTTTTTCCTGGTCTGGGGTGGACAATGATGGGCGAGCTAATACACAAACCAGCTCTAACCAAAGAGGTACTGTTTTACCAGTTCAACAGCCTGGTTGTAGTGGTAATGGCTCAGTTAACGCTGTTGACAACATTAAAGTAAACGGAATAACTAATAGTACTGTTTTCGGTCCTTCTTTATGTTTTAAAAAAGTGATGGATAGGAATTATGAATTTAACATTAATTCTAACGAAAGTTTTGTTAACAACTATGATATTTTAAACGGGGAAAATTATGAGGATGTGCCAACATTAAAAGAAATTATTTTTTTTGTTTGAGAAAAAGCTTTTCAAATTAAAGTGTTTGCAAATAGATAATGATTATTTAAAATGTTTGAATTACAAACTTATTCCACAGGGACTTAGATTTTTTAAGTATCCCTTTGGTATAGTTTATACTGAAACAGTGATAAAGGATTTTCACAACTTCTTTGATGAATGTGGTATAGGTTTGATTACATGTTTGATTATGTACAATGATGTGGCTCTATCTAATTTGACTGTTGATATCAACAGATTAAATGCTGATATTATTAATGGCATCCTGTTCCCTGAATATGAACAGTTATATAAAAGAGTGTTGGTTAAAATTGATAAATGGACTCAAAACATTTACAATAGAAAGCAGAAAAAGTTTGCAAGGGACAAACAACAGTACGGGGTAGGGAAGGTCTATCCAGGTCCATTTAGGAATCACAATAATAAGGTTGTTGGTAAAATATATTCTAATCAAAACTACAGGGATGATAGGGAGAAAAAATACATGAAAAATAGAACACCTATAAACGGAAGAGATACATCAGGAGATTCATTTACACACAGGGCCCCTAGATGAGTTAGATTCTTTTCCTGAACACAGTGAGAATTTTTTATTACCAAGAAGGTCGGAGCGTTTAGCAAACAAGACCAGGTATCCCTCACTCAGGCCAAATATCCGATACCTATGGGATGAATTATGGGTGGAAGAAGGTAACGAGGAAGGGGAAATAATAGTAGATGACACAGAAGGTATTCTCAGTGAATACAAGGGTTTCAAAATTTTCAATTACACATCAATTACATTGACTAAGGAGCATTTTGTTCTCTTTTCAAAGGGTTTTAAATTTGTTAAATCAAACTATGGGGACATAGATGATCTTTTAATAGATTTCAAATTATACATTAGAAAGTTGAATTTAAACATTTTGTTCAACAACAATAATAACAACAATAATAATAAAAAAAGATAACAACAGTAATGTTTTTTCTGAGTTGGTGAGAAGTAGTACATACAACCCACTCCTCCATCCGGTTTTATTAATGTTTGAAAAAATAGTTACAGAGGAAATATATGATGAATACACAAGAAATAAATGGAAGGCAGGACATTCTAACCTGACCACTGATGAATTGAATTTATTATGTGATTTACAACCTCAAGGAACTTGTCGCATAATGAAACCTGATAAGGGAGGGGTGGTTGTATTGTTTGGTGTAGAGGAATACAATAACGCTATTATGAACATTTTACTCGATGCCTCTACTTATTCACCAGTGTCAAAAAATCAGATTAATATATCATATAGGTATATTGATTCATTACTGGAGGAATACTTGTTGGACAATAGGATAGACAGTAAAACTTACAATTACTTCAGCCAAACTCATCCCACCATACCGAGCATCTTTGGTGTGCCCAAAATTCATAAATCTATTAGAGAGCCTCCTTTCAGACCAATAGTGTCAGCAAAAAACTCAAAGATCCACCCTCTTGCAGTTTATGTTGACAATTGTACAAAAGAAATAATGGCTGAAACATCACATTTAATAAAAGATTCATGAGAATTTCTTAGTAAATTAACCAAAGACATATGGACAGAAAGTTGTAGCTTTCTGACCATAGATGTCAAAGATCTTTTTACTAGTATACCCAGGACCGAAGGACATGAATACTTCGGTGATAGTCTTTATAAGTAGTCCATTCTTTCCAAAGATAAAATTTCTTTAATTGTAGAACTTAGACAATAACTACATAAACTTCCAGGGGGAATATTACCAACAAACGAGTGGTGTGGCAATGGGGGCAGCATGTGCCCCCCATATATGCCAACCTAGTTTTGCTTGAATGGGAAAACACAGTACGTATTTCATAGTTCCTTTTATAAGAACATAAGGTTGTACCTAAGGTTCCTTGACGATATTTTTATATTGTGGGATGGAACCAAGGGCACCTTGGAACAATTCATGGATTATCTTAACAGTAGTACCCCCTTTTTCACTTTTACACACACATGGAATGAAAACAGTATAAATTATCTTGATACTACTATTACAAAAACATGTAATGGATTTAAATCAAAAATGTATCGTAAAAATACCTGGTGCAACAGTTATCTGCACTATACTAGTCATCATCCTCAGGCACAAAAAAAAAGTCTCATTAAAGGAAGCTGTAAGAGTAGCAAGAATGACTTCAGAGTTTAATGACTTGATTAATGAGTTCACATTTTTAGGAAAAAAAATTTTGGAAAGGGGGTACCCTATGGAGATGGTAAAAGAAATACTAGATTAAGTATATATAGAGTCTGGGGCACTAAATATAAGGCCTTATTGGGACAAACTCTGTCTAAGGTAATAAAAAGAGAAGCAGAAGGCAAACATTTCTATGGGGCCTGTGTTATGGAATATAATATGTTTTCTGAATCATTCACTAATGTAGTTAGAGCCAATTGGAATACACTTAAAATAAATAAAGAGGTGTATGATGTAGTAGGTGCTAAACCTTTTTTCTCCTGCGAAACTGGTAAAAATTTTAAAAGAATATTTGAACAGGGTGATATGGTTAACAGCACTTTTAAAGCAACAACTTCATGTGGCAACTGTAGTTTATGCCATCTCATCTTTAGAGAAGCATGGATTAAGTTAAATAATGGTTTAAACAGTGTTGTTGGATTTCGTAAGGGAAATTGCAAAACCAGGATGATTGTGTACATGGCCAAGTGTGTAGGATGCCATGCATTCTATATAGGCAAAACAGAGAGGGCATTTAAAGATAGAATGTATGAGCACCAATATGATATAAGAACTGGAAAAGAGACCAGCACCTTGTACAAACATTCTTTGTCATGTCCTTTTTTCAATGGTTTTAAATTTGGCAGCATAGACCTTATTGTAACAAACAATTTTAAAGATGGGGACATGAAAAATGCTTTGCTCAACAAAGAATTGAAATGGCAGCTTAGATTAAAGTCCTTTATTCCACCTGGCCTTAATGAATTTGTAACAATTAAACCTGTTTTGACATTCAAGGCAGAAAATATTTTATTTATTTTATTCATATAATGTTAATATGTCCATCTATTAGTTTGTTGTGGACCTTTCATAGGAGATGTTTTATGCAAGAATATAACAACATATATATAAACAATTTTTTACTCTATTTGTAACACAATTATGCAAAAGTGGAATGTAAGTTGGCACATCCGTCATCTAGTCATAAGACAAGATTTTTTTATGTACCTGTTTAGGTACAGGATGCACTGCTAGGGTTTTATATCCTGTAGTGAGCGATGTACAGATTTTTTTAAAAATGGATTGTTAAGTGTGGTTTCTTTAAATATTAATTGATACGCATTAGGAGAAATAGTATTTAAGTAATGAGTAGTAGGTGTGTTTTTTATCTGATGAAGTCTAGTTTTCAGATGAAAGCGCTCATCTTTGTATCTGTGGTTGTGATATAAAAGTTTATTATTGCCACAAAACAGTGGCCTGGATTCTTTTATACTTTTCAGTATTTGGTTTGCATTTTTATATTTGACTTTCCTGTTCTAATGTTTGATAGTTTATTTGTAGAGGACAGGGGATAAATAGTGATGGCAAACTCGATCTGAGGTACATTGGGGGTAAGAGGTGTTATGGGTAAGAAGGAGGAGCTTGCACTTCGAATCTCAAGCTAGTGAAGTTGCCGAGTCTGTTCCAGGGGTCAGAACAGAGACCTACAGGTTAATGAAGAATGAAGACAGCACAGATGGAATGTTATGGTAAGAACATAACTTCTTTTTCTACACTGGTGTATTATTGTAGCAGTATTATCTAACTTCATAAGTGAACACAGCTCAGTTATACCATCATAATCACTCAAGACTGTAAAGCTTCCTGCACAATTTGGTAGTTGGCAGACCATTTCCAGAATCCAGGGAAGACAGCTTTATTGCATATTTTGACAGACTCCAACCTAGTTTATAACTACTACTAATCTCAGCTATCCATTATTCAAGGCAGTCTCTTTTGGTTAATATAGTGATAGGTAATGGAAGATATCTGTCGATGGCTGACTACTGAACACAAAGCTGTAATAAAAAAGCAATGAACAATGCATGGAAAACCTTTAAAAAATACCTGTCTAATAGTAACTTTTTCCAAGCTTACTTAGACCCAAAGAAAAGAACTGCTGGGCAAAAGGAAAAACCACAAGCGAAAGCTGGTCACAATTGGTTTAATAGTTTTTTAGTTGTACTACAATGTCAGGTCTAGAACGAAAACACCCCCCGAAGCAACTCATAACCATGAGCCTAGTTCTGATGTACGGCATATCAGTAACACTGGGAATGCAACTACTGTAGCATCGGAACATTTGCCGACAACTAATAACGCCAGTAGTAATGGAGGTGTTTTCGTAGGGCTACCAGTGCTTGACACCTGGCTTACGAACAAGTTTTCGTTTATGCCTACCAATGCGGAAGTAAACGCTCATCTTTTTAATAACAGTAGTAATAATGTGGAGAATAGTTCTAGACCTGACATTGTAGTACAACTAAAAAACTATTAAACCAGTTGTGACCAGCTTTCGCTTGTGGCTTTTCCTTTTGCCCAGCAGTTCTTTTCTTTGGATTTGTCAGTGGTTCGTGTGTTTATTTTCTAAGTATGGCTTCAGGAACTGCTAGTGGAATCAGTGAATTCACGGCAAGTGAAACGCCAGAACTTCTAAGAGGCTGTGATAGTGCAGGAGTTCCTGCACCAGCTCCAACATTCAATTCATTCAACATTTCAATAATGGATACTTTACTTCTGAAAATGGACTCGGTTTGTGCCAGGCTTGAGCAGCTTGACACGCAACAACAAGCTCTTCAAGGATTATTCTTAAAGAACAACGTGTGTGGCAATGGAAATAACGTGGATCGAGGCAGTAATAATCGTGCTGCCATGATGAGAAGTCCGCCTACTACTTCTACGGATTTAGCGGAAGTAGGTATTAGTAATGTAACAACAATAAATGGAAATGCATTAAATGGAAATCCTACAGCCATCAATGGTAATCCCGAAGCAACTCATAACCATGAGCCTAGTTCCGATGTACGGCATAACGGTAACACTGGGAATGCTACTACTGTAGCATCGGAACACTCGCCGACAACTAATAACAACGCCAGTAGGGATGGAGGTGTTTTCGTAGGGCTACCAGTGCTTGACACCTGGCTTATGAACAAGTTTTCGTTTATGCCTACCAATGCGGAGGTAAACGCTCATCTTTTTAATAACAGTAGTAATAATGTGGAGAATAGTTCTAGACCTGACATTGTAGTACAACTAAAAAACTATTAAACCAGTTGTGACCAGCTTTCGCTTGTGGTTTTTCCTTTTGCCCAGCAGTTCTTTTCTTTGGATTTGTCAGTGGTTCGTGTGTTTATTTTCTAAGTATGGCTTCAGGAACTGCTAGTGGAATCAGTGAATTCACGGCAAGTGAAACGCCGGAACTTCTAAGAGGCTGTGATAGTGCAGGAGTTCCTGCACCAGCTCCAACATTCAATTCATTCAACATTTCAATAATGGATACTTTACTTCTGAAAATGGACTCGGTTTGTGCCAGGCTTGAGCAGCTTGACACGCAACAACAAGCTCTTCAAGGATTATTCTTAAAGAACAACGTGTGTGGCAATGGAAATAACGTGGATCGAGGCAGTAATAATCGTGCTGCCATGATGAGAAGTCCGCTTACTACTTTTACGGATTTAGCGGAAGTAGGTATTAGTAATGTAACAACAATAAATGGAAATGCATTAAATGGAAATCCTACAGCCATCAATGGTAACCCCGAAGCAACTCATAACCATGAGCCTAGTTCTGATGTACGGCATAACGGTAACACTGGGAATGCTACTACTGTAGCATCGGAACACTCGCCGACAACTAATAACAACGCCAGTAGGGATGGAGGTGTTTTCGTAGGGCTAGCAGTGCTTGGCACCTGGCTTACGAACAAGTTTTCGTTCATGCCTACCAATGCGGAGGTAAACGCTCATCTTTTTAATAACAGTAGTAATAATGTGGAGAATAGTTCTAGACCTGACATTGTAGTACAACTAAAAAACTATTAAACCAGTTGTGACCAGCTTTCGCTTGTGGTTTTTCCTTTTGCCCAGCAGTTCTTTTCTTTGGATTTGTCAGTGGTTCATGTGTTTATTTTCTTACTTAGACCCAAGAAAAGCTTGCAGAGTTCTAAGTGATGTAGATAAAACCACATATCCACATACCCATAAACAGAAAGGCCTCATACAGTCAGCATGTTTTCTTCATGTCTAAACAGTAGAGGAGGGAAAGGATTTTAACACTTATCCCCTACTTTTAGGTGCTGCCTGCAGCCTTCCATGACTGTACTCCTTGGCTGACTCAACAGAATATAGTGCAGACACTTAGCTACGCCAGAAAAAAAAAAAAGACAAAAACTCTGTCTGTTTTCTGGAAGTGCTTCAGGGTAAATGTAAACATTCTCACTTGCTATTAGGTGCAGCCTGCAGCCTTCTACATCCGTGGCTTTTGATTTAGAAAAAATACAGTGCAGACTTACAGCTTCAGCAGCAGGCCCCTCAATCCACAACGAAAAAGACTTCACCCATTCAGCCTGTTTTCTGGGAGTCTAAACAGTGCAATAGGGAAAAAGTGCTACATTTATCACCTGCTGCTATGTAGCTAGCCTTGCTGTGTACATCTTATGTGTTTGATATAGTTTTAGCATAGGTTAGACTAGACAGTCTTTCCTTCGTATTAGGTAGTGTCTTAGGCATACTGTGCAGCCTGTGCCACCCTTCCAGTTGAGTACTGCCTAACTCTTGACTTTGATACAGTTTCCTGTAACCACGTAACAGGTTCCCCATATATGTGCAGCTGCCAGGGGTCCTGCAAGAGCAGTTGAATCCAGCTGTTTATTGGTACATTAATTGCCTACTCTGGTTTGGGGAACCACCTGTTTGGAATACCAGCTTCTCCTGTTTTTTTTTTTTTTCTGGCTTACTGGCTCATACTTTGAGTCTATATATCTTGAAACAGAATGGCAAGTATATCTCTTTCCAGATTTTACAGTCGCAGTGTAATGCAGCATACAGTTTACAATTTAACTTTGTGTCTTTAAGCTGGTACTTACCTTCTCACTCTTGGACACAGCCACTGCTTGATTGCTTTTCTGTCGGGTAGTGCTACTATAGCATGCATCATGTATTGTCTGGTTAACATACCTGTTCTGTGACTGCTTAGTTTACTTTCCCCCCTGCCCCATCCCTGTCCAGCCCCACCCCTGTCCTGCACTTGTACCTACAATACCCCTCCCACTGGCTGTCTCTTAAAAAAAATCATTAAATCATGACTTGGTCTAGAAAACCACTGCTGTTATGCTGTTTTTTTTTTTCTAATTCAGAAACACAATCTAGTGACCTTGGCAAAGCATAACTCTAACTTACAAATCTTAAATTCACATGAACTCCAGTTCGTAATAACTATTAGCACTACCAAAATTATACTTTCAAATACCTGTAACATTCCTCTCTAAAACCAAACTAACTACAGTGAAGATACATTTTTTTCATCTTACCTTTCTGTAACCACATCAACAAGAAGAGAATATCAGTTACTACAAAAGTATAAACCCTAGTTCAACATTACATGCCTACTTTGGATGTATTATTGTATAGAGATGTAGTCTGTTCCAAGACCCATGAGTGCAACACTCTTGAGTAACATCCCTGTAACTTTAACCCCAGGTGTGTAAAACTCTACTACTGTCTTTGCAGTTCATCTGTCTGTCCTTCCTGTTTAGGCCAACCCTGTTGCATATTCTTCACAATCTTCCATACCCATTTCATGTCCCCCACCCCTGTCTCTGTTGGTCTTTAGTAAGAAATGTTCTGGCTTTTCTAGTCAGATCCTTTCCCCTCCATCCTGCACACCCTTTTGCCCGATTTCCTCTGGATACTTAACAGCTTGATGTCCTCTTTGTGTAATTTCTAGAATTTTTCACAGTAAGGCAAGCCTTGCCTGACCAAGATGTTATAGAGAAGGGAGCATCACTGTTTTACTTTTTTTGGTTCTTCAAGGTTCTGTTGTCAGTCCCACTAAGAAAAGACCTCAACATTCCCTTTGCTGCTGCTGTTGCTTATTGCCAGTATATGTGTGTTTTTCTTTTTCTGCGCTCCATCTTCAGCCAATTCTTCACTGCTGCTCTTAAATGGGGGAGGGGGATGATTTGGTTGATCCTCTTCTCTCTCCCCTGATGTATCTGACACAAGCACTCTGAAAAGTATTAGACTCAGTACCGGCCCTTGGGGTACTACAGTGGTCAGTTTTCTTATTCTTAATGTAGTCCTTTCACTACTACCCTCTGTGTCCTACCATTCAGCCAAGCACTTAAATAGGTTCATAGGTGTGTACTAGGCTATTGGCCCTAGAGCCTTTTCAAGCCTAGCCCATAGAACTGCCCTGGCATTGTGCTGCCCGACTTTAGTTCCCATTGCCTCTATCGAGTAGAGCCACTGCAGTGATCCCCGGGGTGAACTTTCTATTTCCCATCAGCTCATCAAGATTTCTCTTGGAGAAGGCCAGTGAGGTGCTGTGCTTGACATGTATGGGAAGTCTATTGCAGAGCATAGGCAGTCTCTGGGTTATGAATTTGTCCCTCCAGCATGTTCTGTTGATTATGGTAATGAGGTTGAGGTCTCTGGAGCATGTGGTGCAGAGGCATTTGGATTTCTTTAGATGTAGCATTTCTAACAGAGCTGGGTCAGACATGGCTTTGTAAGTCAAGCAGAGATCGCCTCTTCGTAGATGAGACAGAGAATAGCTGGAGTTTTTTTGAGTCTGTCCACATAGGACATGTGTTTAAGGCCTAGGATGCTCTTCGTGAGGTACTTTTGTGGCCTTTCCAGTTGTTGCATATGGCTAGTGAGGTACATGCCAAATGGGGCATTCTACTCAATGACTGGCCTAATGAGAGAGGAGCAGATAGAGATGATGACCTCTTTTTTTTCCCTGGATCCAAAACCCTTGGTAATGAGATGTGCCACATAGAAGGACTTTCTGACCAAAATGGCAATGTGGTGCTTGAAGGTGAGGCTGCTGTCAACCTGTGTCCCCAGATCTCTTATATTGCCTTCATTGTTCAACGGGCTCCCATCGATGGGGTAATTAGTGGGAAATTAATTTTTCCCAAAGGGGATGATGCATTTTTTGGCATTAAGCTTAAGACCATGCTTTCTACACCAGTCATTGGTGTCAGTGAGGCCTTTCTGTAGGATGTCTACATCACTTGGGGGAGTTAATAATGGCTCCCAGCTTGCAGTTGTCTGTGAACAGAGTCCCTCCGTGTTGGCCTGGACTTCCGAGAAGTAGATGCCAAACAGGAGAGGACCCAGGACCGATCCCTGTGGGACTCCACTCGTGACTGGTCGGCAGTCTGACGTAGAGTCCGCTACTTTCACCCTGTCATTTCTATCTGTGAGCCAATTTGCAACCGACCTAGTGATATAGGGGTTGATGCGTAGTTTGGTGAGTTTATCAATAATTCCTGAGTGGGAAATGGTATCCAAGGCCTTGGCCAGATCGAGGTAGGCTGTATGAACTGCCTTGCCCTTATCCACAGCTCTGGTGACTGACTCAAAGAAGTCAACCAAGCTGAGTCGGCATGATCTACCTTTCACAAAACCAAACTGTGTGGGATCTAGAGTTTGGAGATTCCCTTTATCCTTGTTAATTAGGTCCATGATGATGTACTCCATAGCCTTACATATCAGACTCGTCAGGCTAATGGAGCGATAATTCCCTGGGTCTGTAGTCGCTACCCCTTTATGGAGAAGGGATGACTGTAGCAGTGCACCATTCGGTAGGGACAAAGCCTGAGGTGAGGCTGTGATTGAACAGGGCACACAGATGTGGTGCCAGTTCACATTGTAGTTAATGTAGAACACATCCAGGGATATTGTCGGGTCCCATAGAAGCTGTATTCTTGGCCTTGGACAATGCAGCTTTAACCCGTGCTGCAGTAATGATGGGTGCCTGGCATTTCTCCGGTGTTGTGATTGGTCCTTGGGGGGGGTAAAGTTGGCACTGAATCTGTCTGCCATTATGTTGGCAATATTTTTGCTCAGGATTTAATGTCCTTTTGTAGAACGTTAAATTTGAGAATATTTTTTGGTGACAATGATAACAGTTTTACTGATGACAAGTTTGTTTATCACAAATCATCTTTTTCTCCCCCTATGCATCCTTTGGTACATCAGTTCCAGAATAGCGTTCTCAAAGATCTGCATTTCTCCATGTTGGACACATATTCCAAACGGAATAATGTAACTGCTGCTGAAAAACAAGCTATTCTGGAACTTCAAAACAACAATAATATTGTCATCATTTCTGCAGACAAAGGGGGAGCTGTGGTTCTTTTGAATTGGTGTGATTATGATCAAGAGGCTAAAAGACAGTTGTCTGATTGTAGATATTATTTTGAGATGCATATCAATCCCATTCATCGTTTTAAAAGACTAATCGATGATTTTTTAATTCAGGCCAGGGATGAAGCTATCATTACCAATGAATACCATGCATCAACTTACCATTCAGGATCCGGCCAACCAATATATTTATTTTTTGCCGAAAATTCACAAAAATCCCACCAATCCACCGGGTAGACCAATTGTCTCAGGAAAGGGTTATATCACAGAACCTTTGTCTCTATATTTGACCAAACATTTGAAGCCTTTGCTCCATCTTGTACGATGTTCATCGTGCATACAGCTGCAGTAATCACAGATGGGTTTTCAGCCGTCAGGCGGTCCCTCGGTCGGCCGAATTCCAAAGTCTTGGTCCGGCGTCGGTTGTCGTCGCTTACTCTTCTGACGTCAGGAAGGCCAGAGTATATAAGACACAGCCGACGCCATGTTCTTAAGTCTTTTTTGCCGCGCGGTGCCCGAAGCAGAAGCAGTTCGCAAGTGCCGGTCGGTTAGCTCTTGAATTATGAAAATATTTGGAACTGAAGTCTTCACTAAAGCTAAGTACCCCGTTGGGGAAACTTTCCTTGCCTCAGACCGATGTCAGAAAAAGTTAATAATTGTATTTCTTGTGGGAAGCAAATACCGCATAAGGATTTCCATTCCCTTTGCATACCTTGTTTGGGCCCAGACCACGACGTCTCAGGCTGTCGCTTTTGCGCTACCTTCAATAAACGCACTATCAAGCGTCGGGCGGAGTTCGCCCAACACTTTTTTGGTAAAGCTTTTGACTATAAAATGTCGTCGGACACTCCGACTACCGTTTTATCCAAAAAACGCAAGGAAAAGGACCGACACGCGAGGCCCGCGGTCTCCACCGACACCACGCCGAAACAGGCTACACGTGGTCCTGTTCTCAGCGAGACACCTTTGCAGTCCCTGACTACCGACGACACTCCTTTGACAGTGTCTTCTGTACCCGAGACCGCTGGGTCATCGGCCCTTTCCCAGACTACAACCGAAGCCCCGGCTTCTGTCGAGCCTACTAATGTGGACAGATCCACCTCCACCCATGGTGTATTTAGGCCTTCTTCTTCTTTTTCTATTAAGGCCTTTACTAAATCCAAAGCTGCCAGGCCTCACACTAGGCCTGCTGCTCAAGGCCCATCTCCTGGACCCATGCCTAAGAAACAGATGCTTAAAATGGCTGAGGACCTAATAACTCTTATCAGAGGTTCTCAGCCCCCTCCTGACAAGAGACCCAGAGTGAAGGAAGAATCCCCCTCTTCTGATCAAGGATCCATTTTATCAGAACATTCTGATGCAGAGGAACACTCTTACTCTCCTTTTGAGGATTCGGATGCAGAACAGTCCATTCCTTCTGTATCCCCCCCTGAGGATTTTTCTTTTGGGGAAACCTTGCACACCTTGAGGGAACATTTCCATTGGGAAGGTCAAGACTTTTCAGATTCCAAGAAAAGACTTAGGGAATTTCTTTGGTTACCTCAGCACAGACCTCTGGCTATACCCCCTGTTTTGGAGGTACTGGCTGATGTATATTCGGAGGCTTGTCTTAATCCTGATTCTCTGCCCCCTGCACCAGTAAAGCCTGATAGATATTACAGAGTACCCAGTTCTCACCAATTTCTCTATAAAGGCCATAATGCTGACCCTGAAACCATTTCACAAGGCCCTAAGGGATTAAAGGCCTCCACTGCCAAGAATCAACTTCCTGCAGAAAGGGAATCTAGATCTCTAGAAAGGTGGGGTAAGAAGGTATATACCTCGGCCACCCTAGCCATGAGGGCCTTAAACTGCCAGTTTCATATGATTAAATATCAACAGTTCCTGTTATCACAATTAAAAAACAAAATGTCTCAACCTGAACAACTACAGGATATGATGCATAGTGCGGAACAAGTGGGTAAACACACCTTACAATGTGGTTATGATGCCTTAGAGGCCTCCAGTAGAGCGGCTGCTACAGGATCAGTCATTCGCAGACATGCCTGGCTTTGGGAACAAAATTTGCCTGATCATGTGAAAGCTAAACTTCTTGATGCTCCTTTACAAAAGGATGTGCTTTTCGGTACTAATGCTGAGGATATACTACGAAAAATGGAAGAAAAAGCCAAATCTATGCAAACTGTCAAGCTTTCTTACAGGTCCAGCCACCACGATTTAGCAGGAATTGGCCTTCAAAAAACTGGTCCTTTCCAGCCACTGACAAGCCCCAAAGAGGTAGATACAGACGCACAAGGGGCAGAGGGCAATCACAAGGATCATATAGAGGCAGACAATGGCAATCTCCAGCACCAAGAGGTGGTGAAGACAGTGCACAACAATACAGGAAGCAAACCCAATGACTCCCTCATTTCCATGCCAAGCAAATCTCAGCTGGCAGCACCTTTGGGAGGGAAACTAGCATTATTTGCAAGCAATTGGCATATTGTCACAACAGACAAATGGATAACTGGACATTATAAACAGAGGCTACAAATTTCAATTTCACACTCTTCCGAAAATGAGAGGCATGCCCAATCTACCACAAAATCAAAGGGTAGAGGCACAACTGCAAATTTCAAAGCTCCTAAACATGAGAGCTATACAAAAGGTACCTACGCACCAACAAGGTCAAGGTTTTTATTCAAGGCTCTTCCTGGTACCAAGAAAAGGAACCGACTGGAGACCCATTCTGGACTTATCCATCCTAAACACATTTCTACTCGTACCAAAATTCAAGATGCTCACATTACAGCAACTTCTTCCCATGCTGGGCAAGGAGTTTTGGCTGGTAACATTGGACCTCAAGGAGGCATACCTGCATGTCCCAATCAGACAAAGCTGCAGAAGATACCTCAGATTTCTTGCAGGTTCAATCCACTATCAATTCTCTGCATTGCCCTTTGGCTTATCTACTGCACCCAGAGTATTCACAAAGTGCCTGGCATCAGTGATTGCCTATTGCAGACTTCAAGGGATACAAATTTACCCTTATCTGGACGACTGCCTAATCCAAGCGGACAGCAAACACACACTACTGGAACATCTGGCATATGTGACACGGTTACTGCTTTCTCTGGGATACACCATCAACAAGGAGAAATCAAGGCTAACACCATCTCAGAAAATAACCTTCCTGGGTGCCAGCTTGGACACAAACACCCAGATGGCATACCTTACGCCAGAAAAACAAGGGCAATTATCTCAGTACTTCAAAACACTAGCAAAAAGTACCAGGCTTACTGCAAGGAAAATCCTGCAGGCTCTGGGATTCATGGCATCTTGCATTCTTCTAATCCCATGTGCAAAGCTGCATATGAGGAAACTTCAATGGTACCTAAAAAACTATGGTCTCAACACAGTCACAGCTTGGAAGCAATTATACCAATAATTCCATGTCTACAAAAGGAATTTCTATGGTGGGCCCAAGCATGTCAAGTAAACACAGGCCTTCCTTTCTGCAAGCCTCAAGCAAAACAAGTCATAACCACAGACGCCTCAGATTACGCCTGGGGGGCGCACATGAAGGACAGGTGCATTCAGGGCAGATGGTCCCAAAAGGAAAAGCACTTTCACATCAATCAAAAAGAAATGCTAGCAGTAATAAATGCAATTACAGCTTTCAAGGACTTCCTGCATCCAGGACAATTACTGATAAGAACAGACAACACCACAGTAATGTGGTACATAAACAAACAAGGAGGAACACACTCATACCCCTTGTGCAGACTAGCCATGACTTTTTGGAACTTGGCTCTAGAAAGACAAATCGAACAGTACTTGCCAGGACTGGAAAACACACTGGCAGACACTCTGAGCAGGAATATGACAGATCCACACGAATGGAAGCTACATCCACAGGTGTTTATGGAGATAATCCAAGCGTGGGGGAGGCCAGACATAGATCTTTTTGCCTCCCACAGGAGCCATCAATTGAAAAAGTTTTGCTCAAGGACCTTCCATCCAAAGGCCTGGAAAGTGGATGCCCTTTCATTCAGTTGGACAACATGGACAGTTTATGCATTCCCACCTCTGCCTCTTTTGCCCAAGGTGCTTTTGAAAGCAAGAACAGACAAACCGAGGATGATACTGATTGCTCCAGACTGGCCAAGGCAACATTGGTATCCACTCCTGAGGAGCCTAACACATACTCCTCCCTGGTCCCTGCCTCTAATACCTTTTCTGCTGACTCAGAACAGCTACAAAACCCTTCACAGTCAGCTGAAAACACTCAACCTCGCTGCATGGAAAATTCCTTAACACCACAACAGACCTTACTCTCCAAGGAGGTGCAGGATGTCATTTTGGAGGCCAGAAGACCATCTACTAGAAAAGCTTACTCCGCAAAATGGAAGCGGTTTTGCTGTTGGAATGAGAAAAGAGGACAGGACCCTAGAAAATTGAACTTGCCTCAGGTTTTACAGTACATAGCTGAACTGCCGAACAGTGGACTTTCATTTTCTTCCATTAAAATACACGCCTCAGCCATTTCTGCAGAATTCAACACAGATCCTCCTTTATTCTCTCACCCACTCCTACGGCAGTTCCTCAGAGGGGCTAAGAATATAAGACCTCCAAGGAAGCAACCAATACCAGCCTGGGACCTTAATTACATACTAGAAAAATTAACATTGCCTCCCTTTGAACCTGCTGCCTCAACAGATCTGCAATATTTGTCCTGGAAAACAGCTTTCCTTCTGGCCATCACTTCAGCTCGTAGGGTTTCTGAACTACAGGCCCTCATGGCGGTGCAGCCCTTCCTCTTCTTCCATCAGGATAGGGTTTCCCTTCGTACTAATCCATCTTTTATGCCAAAAGTGGTATCCAGGGTAGCCTTAAACCAAGCCATACACCTACCTACCTTTTATCCTAACCCTCAAAACAAAGGGGAAAGGCTGCTTCACTCTTTAGACATCCATAGGCAGTTACGTTACTATTTGGACAGAACAAAGTCCTTCAGGAATTCAGAACAACTTTTTGTGTCCTATGCCATAGGGGCTCAAGGGAATCCAGTTACCAAACAGACCATTTCCAAGTGGATTGGCCACTGCATACGATTTTGTTACTCCTATCATGGGAAACCTGTCCCTTCTGGTATCAGATCTCACTCCACCAGGGCCACAGCCACCTCTACAGCCTTCCTCAGAGGTGTGCCTACTAAGGATATTTTGGAGGCAGCCACTTGGAGTTCTGTACATACCTTCACAAAACACTACCACCTGCCCTTATATTCCAGAACAAGAGCAGGCTTTGCCACTGCTGTTTTGCAGGGCATTCTGGCTCAACCCAGTTCCTCATAGTACCTACCACCCTATGCATAGCTTTGGGACTCTACCCATCTGTGATTACTGCAGCTGTATGCACGATGAACATAGTACAGTTTTGTACCTACCATAAATGTAGATGTTCGAGTGCTAATACAGCTGCAGTACAGGTTTCCCTCCCTCCTTCCCCTCTTGGTAAGGGCATGCGGCCAAAAAACCTCTTCATACCTCCTGACTGGGTTATCCTGCTATGTTTTATTTGCTTGCATTTGTGGATAAGCTTTATTTATGTATTGCCTTCCTTTTTGGGGGCACCTGACATCTGGGGCAAGAAAGACTGAAGAACATGGCGTCGGCTGTGTCTTATATACTCTGGCCTTCCTGACGTCAGAAGAGTAAGCGACGACAACCGACGCCGGACCAAGACTTTGGAATTTGGCCGACTGAGGGACCGCCTGACGGCTGAAAACCCATCTGTGATTACTGCAGCTGTATTAGCACTCGAACATCTACATTTATGGTAGGTACAAAACTGTACTTTCTCGGTTACAGAACACTACAAATTTCCTGCAGATCATTTCAGATAGCCAATTGGAATCCGATTGGTTGATGTGCACACTAGATGTGTGTGCTTTATATACGAATATTCCACACGAATCTGGTTTAGAAGCCCTTACATACTGGCTGGAAGTGGCCAATTTATACAGACCTGACTTCAACTCCTTTTTGGTTCGGTTAGCTAGACATGTTCTGAATAGCAATGTATTCTTTTATCAGGATACGTGTTATTTACAAACAAAGGGCACAGCGATGGGTGCTTCATTTGCCCCAATATATGCCAATCTGTTTATGGCCTTTGTCAAAAAACATCTTATCTATGATCATGTGAGCAACATCTATTTGGAATTCATTGACATTTGGAGACGGTTTCTAGACTACTGTTGGATGGTATGGAAGGGTGAGACAAATGTGTTACATGAATTAATATCTTACCTGAACAACAACCCATGGGGATTACAATTTACTGTTCATTATGATTTGAACAGCATTACGTTTTTGGATGTGATTATCAACAGACTACCCTATCACACGTTGAGTACTGAAGTATTCAGGAAATATCCCCAATACAATACCATCCTACATGCATCCAGTTTACATCCAACACACACAGCCCGGAACATCCCAAAATCGCAATTCATCAGAATAAAGCGTATTTGCTCTGATGATTCCTCTTTTCAGAGACAAAGGAAGGATCTCACAAACAGATTCAAATCTAGGGGTTATGGTATGGGTTATGTATTGAAGGCCAGTAATCTGGTCAGTTCCATAGACGGACAAGAATTTTTAAGTTACAAAGACCATAACAATTCGGCATCACAACCAATTAGATTCCTAACAACTTATGCCAGGAATTCTGGCAACCTAATTCAAAGTGTGCATAAACATTGGAATATTTTACAATGTGATCAGGAGCCTAGCACACATCATACCAGAAAGATGTCAGTTTTCTTTCCATAAAGGCAAAAATCTTGGTTCCTGTTTTAATCATTACAAACGTGGGACACTGAATCAATCCTCTACATATGTACAATCTACACTATCGGGGGATCCTTTAGTTGGCTGCTACCCATGTGGACACTGCATTCATTGTGACAAGGTCACAAAATCCAAACAATTTTCCAGCCGCAACAGCCCTATAGTTTATGATTTAAATTTCTTTGCTAATTGCAGTACTGACTGGTTAATATATCAAGCTACATGCACTTGTGGTTGCTTTTACATTGGCCAGACTTCTCGTCCATTCAGAATCAGAATTTCTGAACACATCAGTAATATTAAAAACAAAAAGGTAACCAATGCAGTCTATAAATACTAACACACCCCACTGCCAGATTTTCTTTTATGGTTATTGACATCATCAAGGGTAATAAATCAAATAAAACTGGGTGGCACTCTATTTTAAATAATAAAGAAAAAAAGTGGATTGTTAAACTGGGTGGATTGTTTCCACCTGGTTTGAATGAACAATTCTAGTATGGGCCAATAGGCTTTAAGATGGGTGTATTTAACTTACAACAGAAACTGTAATGCACTGAAGAAAGCTGTGATATTTTCCAACCGAAACCGGTCTGATTTTTGTTGTTGTATTTGAATAAAGACAATTATGGAACACAGTATGCTGGCTCTACTCTTTTTGGCGCTTAATATCTCTTGGCTCAGTATAGGAGGTACCATTGTGCAGTAACTCAGAGCAAACCTGGGTATTGCTGTGGAGATTCTTGATATAACTATAGAAGGCTTTGTAGTTTTTAGTGTCTGCTGCAATTTTTGTCTTCATAGCTGACTTTAGAGGTTTTGATCAGGGATCTCAACTTTTTGTTGAGGCTACTAAGGGAGTTTTTCCAGTCTTGGGACTTAACCTTTTTCTGCAACAGTTTCTTCCTTCTGTCATAGAGTTTATTAATAGCAGGGGACCACCGGATAGTCTTCCTTTTTTTGGAGGAGAATGTTTTGGATGTTCTTCATGTTTCACTGATGTTCTTCGTGTTTCACTGTTGCAGTCATTACATTTGGGTAATCTGCTAGCAAGTTGCCCTCAGTCGGCCTGAATTCCAAAGTCTTGGGTCCTGCTTCTGTTGCTGTCTCCTCTTCCATGATGTCAGGTCGTCAGAGGTATAAAACTAGCAACTGATTCCATTTTCTTTAGTCTTTCTTGCTGCGCGGTGCCCGAAGCAGAAGCATTTTGCAAGTGCTGGTCAGCCGACTCCTGAAATATTCGAGTTTGAGTTTCAGAACCAAAGTCTTCACTAAAGCTAAGTACTCCGTTGGGGAAACTTTTTTCTTGCTCCATACCGATGTCAGAAAAAGTTAATAATTGTATTACTTGTGGGAAACAAATACTTCATAAGGATTTCCATTTATACTGTATTCCTTGCCTAGGCCCTGATCATAACGTGCCTGGCTGTCGGTTTTGTGCTAGATTTAACCAACGCACTATTAAGGGCCGATATATTTTTGCCTCAAAGTATTTTGGAAACCGATTTAACTACCCAGAAATGTCATCGGCTAGCAATCCGACTACCGGAGTACATAAAAAAATACAAAGAAAAGGACAGAGACAGACAGTCGAGGTCCAAAACCGATGATGAAGCTTCTCCTAAGCCAGTCGCTGGTACTCAATGAGGCACTTTCGCAGCCCCTGATACCGGCTACTTTCAAGTCACAGGCCCCTACCAAGACCAATGTGGAGTCTGGCATGCCGTGAGATACTCAAAAGTATTGGACCCACGGAGGTATCTCCCTCTGATGGGTCCGGAGACGCTGAGCAGGCACCGGCTTCTGAGGGTATATTCAGGCCTCAACATTTTTATATCAAACCGACGACAGCTGCAAAACCAAAGACAAAAGCAACTTCTAAAACTAAAAAAATGACGCATGAACCACGTGCACAGGCCGCTATGCCTAAAAAACAGATGATCAAAATGGCTGAAGACCTTATTACCTTGATCAGGGGTTCCCATCCCCCTCCTGATAAGAGGCCTAGGCAAGACACTGATTATGAATCCTCAGATCAGGTTTCTGTTTATTCTGATTCCTCTTCTGATCAGGAATTGTCTATACCTCCCTATGAAGATTCTGATGCAGAGGAGTCTATACCATCTGCATCACCTCCTGAGGGTTATTCATTTGGAGAAACCTTGCATACTTTGAGGGAGCATTTTCACTGGGAGAGTCAAGATTTCTGAGAATCAAAGAAGAGGCTCAGGGATTTCCTCCTCCTCCCTCAGCACAGGCCTTTAGCCATACCCCGTTTTAGACATTGTGAATGATGTGTTTTCGGAGTCAAGCTTGACCCCTGATTCCTTACTTCCGGCTCCCAGCAAGCCTGACAGATATTACAGGGTCCCTGTCTCACACAAATTTTTATTTAGAAACCCTGCTGCTGATCCTGAAACTATTTCACAGGGTCCAAAGGGAGTTAAGGCCTCAACAGCAAAATATCCTATCCCCTATGTCAGAGATTCAAGGGCACTGGATAGATGGGGAAAAAAGGTTTGTACATCTACAACCTTGGCAGTTAGGGCCTTAAACTGCCAGTTTGATATGCTCAAGTATCAACAACATGTTATGGGATTGCTGAAACAGAAAATGATGTTGATTTCTAAGTGTGCAGAAAATAAAGAATTGCAGGAATTTTTGCATGCAGCTGAACAGGTTGGAAAGCATACTTTGCAATGTGGTTTTGATTCCTTAGAGGCCTCCTGCAGGGCCGCTGTTACTGGATCTGTGAATAGGAGGCATGCCTGGCTAAAAGAGCAAAATTTGCCTGATCATGTTAAAGCTAAATTACTGGTTGCACCTTTACAGCATGATACTCTGTTTGGTATTAAGGCAGAAGAGGTTTTAAAGAAAATGGAAGACAAAGCTAAGTCTATGCAAACTGTAAAAGACTTCTTACAAGTGCAGCCACCAAGATTCAGTAGACACTGGCCTACAAAAAATTGGTCCTTTCCTGTGTCAGACAGAGCTCAAAGGGACAAATCCAGATGCCCTAAGTGTTCCAGATACCAGGCACAAGATTCATACAGGCCAAAGCAATGGGGCGCTTCTACCTCCAAATCTGGAGGAGGAAAAGCGCAAACCTACAGAAAACAGTCCCAATGACTTCCCTCTGCCTTCACCAAGCACTTACCTTTTGGCAGCATCCTTAGGGGGAAAATTAGCACTTTTTGCTCAAAATTGGCAGTTAATAACCCAGGACAAGTGGGTGCTAAACATAGTATCACAGGGATACAGATTCCATTTCCATACTCTGCCAATGGCAGACGGTTGGCCAGATCTGCCAAAAAATCAATGGGCAGAGGCACAGAAACAGGTTACATCCCTCATGGATATAGGGGCCATTCAGCCAGTACCAGAACAGGAAAAAGGACAAGGTTTTTACTCAAGACTGTTCTTGGTACACAGAAAGGACAAGGCCTGGCGGCCAATACTGGATTTATCGATTTTGAACACATACCTGTACATTCCAAAATTCAAAATGCTGACTTTGCAGCAGCTTCTGCCCATGCTGGGCAAGAATGCTTGGCTGGTGACATTAGACCTAAAAGAGGCATACCCGCATGTCCCAATAAGGCAGTCGTGCAGAAGATACCTCATATTCAAGGCTGGCTTTAATACATTACCAATTCTCTGCACTGCCCTTTGGCTTATCTACTGCACCCAGGGTCTTTACAAAGTGCCTGGCACCAGAAATTGCTTTTTTGCAGACAAAGAAGTATACAAATATAGCCTTACTCGGACGACTGTCTCATTCAAGCAGAGAACAAGGACATTCTTCTTCAACACCTGGCGTTTGTGAAAAGGTTTCTAACATGCTTAGGGTACACAATCAACAAAAAGAAATCCCAACTGGTACCCTCTCAAAAGATAACATTCCTGGTTGCAAGCTTGAATACAATTGCCCAGATGGCTTGCCTCACGCCAGAGAAAGGCAAATGACTACTTACTTCAAACTGATGGCAACAAAAACCCAGTTATCTGCAAGACAAACTCTGCAGGCTTTGGGCTTCATGGCATTCTACTGATTCCATATGCAAGATTGCATATGAGGAGTCATCATTGTCACAGTCTGGAAACAATGATTCCTCTTATTCCCTGCCTACAACAGGAGTTTCTATGGTGGGCAAAGGCATGTCACCAAAACATGGGATAGCCCTTCACTCTATCCCCTGCCAGCCAAACCTTAACAACAGTCGCATCAGATTATACCTGGGGGGCTCATATGGCAGGAAGATGCATTCAGGGCATATGGACCCCAAAACAAATGCATCTACATATCAAACAAAAAGAGATGCTAGCAGTTCAAAATGCCGTGACAGCCTTAAAGGACTTACCTCATCCAAGACAACTACTGATAAAGACGAACAACACCATGGTTATGTGGTATATAAACAAGCAGGGGGGCACACACTCATACCCCCTTTGCAGATTAGCCATGGCACTGTGGGACACAGCTTTGACTTACCACATACATCTTCAAGCTCAATTCCTGCCAGGAAAACAAAATACTCTGGCAGACGATTTAAACAGAAACCTTATGGACCCTCACAAGTGGAAACTAGATCCACAAGTCTTCAGCATGATAACAAAGAAATGGTGGAGCCCAGGCATAGATCTATTTGCCTCTCCTCAAAATTATCAATTAAAAAGGTTCTGCACAAGGACTTATCACAGACAAGCATGGAAAGTGGGACACCCTATCCTTCAGTTGGAAAAACCTATCAGTTTACCCCTTTCCTCCTCTGCCTCTTCTTCCCAAGGTCCTACTAAAAGTCAGACAAGAGAAACCAAAGATGATACTAATTGCCCCGGACTGGCCACGCCAATACTGGTACCCAATCCTAAGGAACTTGTCTCAATACCCAGCTTGGACCTTACCTCTGAGACCTCAACTACTGTCCCAGCAAAACAATCACATCCTGCACAATCAACTCCAGACACTGAACCTGGCTGATCATGTAGTTATACAAACGACACCTCTCAGTAAAGCTGTGATGGATGTCATTTTGGAAGCCAGATGGCCTAGTACTAGAAAATCTTATGCTGATAAATGGAAGAGATTCTGTGCTTGGAATCAAGCACAAGGAACTGATACAGCAGAACCAAATACTCCTCAGATATTACAATACTTGACCGAGATGCTTGACAAAAGCCTATCTTTCTCATCAATTAAAATACATGCCTCTGCCATTTCGGCTCATTACAATACAGAGCCACCAATCTTTTCTCATACTAAAGCAGTATCTTCGAGGAGCCAAACATTTAAGGCCTCCTAGAAGATCACCAATTCCTGCATGGGACCTCAATTATGTGTTGGAAAAGCTCACCCTGCCTCCATTTGAGCCAGCTGCTACTGCTGATATAAAGTTCTTATGGAAAACAGCTCTGCTCCTAGCAATTACTTCAGCAAGAAGAGTCTCAGAGCTACAGGCCCTCATGGCTGTGGAGCCTTTTATCATATTTTACCCAGACAAGGGTGTCTCTGAAGACAAATCCTTCATTTATGCCTAAGGTGGTTTCCATTGTGGCTCTTAACCAAACTATTCATCTGCCAACCTTTTATCCAAATCCGCAGAACAAGGGGGAGAGAATTCTGCATTCCTTGGACATACACAGATAGCTAAGATTCTACTTGAGCAGGACTAAAGCTCTAAGAAAAACTGAGCAACTACTAGTGACATATGCTGCAGGATCAGAAGGAAAGGCCATTTCAAAGCAGACTATTTCAAAGTGGATAAGCCACTGCATTCGTTTCTGCTACTTACACCATGGCAAAACTGTGCCTAAGGGCATTAGGTCTCATTCCACCAGAACTGCAGCTACTTCAGCAGCCTTTCTCAGAGGAGTACCAACCAAAGACATTCTAGAGGCTGCTACCTGGAGTTCTGTTCACACCTTTACAAAGCATTATCATTCGCCTCTCTACTCTAAGTCCAGGGCAGGCTTTGCCACTGCAGTTCTCCAGGGCCTTATAGCAGCACCTAATGCTGTTTAGCTCCAGCCTCCCATCCATAGCTTTGGTATTCTACCTAAATGTAATGACTGCAGCAGTGAAACATGAAGAACATAGTACAGTTGTGTACACTTAGCATAAATGTAGATGTTAGAATGTATTCACTGTTGCAGTCCAGGTTACCCGCCCGCCATCCCCCTTTCATTCTGGAGTTTATCTTTCCTTCTCTATCTTCTACAACCTATGTGGTGTATTTGCTTGTAGATGAAGGTAAACTTTGTATTGATGCATGTAGATATAGTTTATATATATATAGATATATATATATATTTGTGCTACCTTTTTGGGGGCACCTGACATCTGGGGCAAAAAAAACTGAAGAAAATGGCATTGGCTGCATGTTTTATACCCCTGACGACCTGACGTCATGGAAGAGGAGACAGCAAGTGACGCAGGACCCAAGACTTTGGAATTCAGGCCGACTGAGGGCAGCCTGCCAGCAGATTACCCAAATGTAATGACTGCAACAGTGAATACACTCTAACATCTGCATTTATGGTAAGTGTACACAACTGTACTTTGCAGTCATCACACTTGGGTTATCTGCCTGCAGGTAGCTCTCAGTCGGCCCGAATGCCAGAGTCTTGGGATTTCTGCGTCCGTTGCTGTTACCTGTTCCATGACGTCAGGTATTCAGGGGTATAAAACATGCAACCGACTCCATTACCTCAGTCTTTCTTGCCGAGAAGGAGCCCAAAGCAGAAGCAGTTTGCAAGTACCAGTCGGCCGCTACCTTAAATTTTCGTTTTTTAGAGTTTGAAACCTGAAGTCTTCTAAAGTTAAGTACCCCGTTGGGGATTCTTTTTTTCTTGCTCTAACCGATGTCAGAAAAAGTTAACAATTGTCTTGCCTTTGGAAAGCGAATACCTCTCAGAGATTTTCATTCTTACTGCGTCACCTGTTTAGGCCCAGACCACGAGATCCCTCGCTGTCTGTTTTGTGCTTTAACACCCAAACCAATTGTCGGGCTATTTTTGTGGCTAAATTCTTTCACTCTTGTTCTCCGTATTCCAAAATGGCTTCGGCAAGCCATCCAACTACTGATCTTCTGAAAAAGTGCAAAAGACAGAGACAGACCGCATAGGTCAAAAACTGCCGACGACGCTTCCGGTAAGCTAGTTGCCAGTCCGCCCGTACTCAGTGAGTCGCCTTTGCAGCCCCTGATGCCCGCTTCTACAGATTTGCAGGCCTCTGCTGAGACCCATTCAGGGTCCGGTATGCTGCGAGATGCTTCTTCGACTATGGAACCTGCAGATGTGCCTACCTTGGATGGGTCCGGAGCCGCTGTGCAGACACCGGCTTCTGAGGGTGTATTCCGACCTTCAGATATTCATATTAAACCGACCACTTCATTTCCAACTAAAACTACCGAATTTCTCAGGCCCAGAGTTCGCACTATGCGTAGAAAGCAGATGTCCAAAGCACATGCTCAAGCTCCCAGGCCACAAAAACCAATGCTTAGAATGGCTGAAGACCTTATTACTCTAATTAGGGGAAGGCAGCCTTCCCCTGCCAAAAGACAAAGAATTGAATTTCCTTCTGATTCTACAGACCAGGAGTCTGATGACTCTGATCCTTCTGATTACCAGGACATACCCTTATCTACCTATGAGGACTCTGATGCAGAGGAATCCATTCCCTCTGCCTTCACTTCAAAGAATTGTTATTTCTGCGAATGCCAGGACTACCCTCAGTCCAAAAAGACACTCGGGGAATTTTTAGATTTGCTTCAGCACAGGCCTCTAGCTATACCCCCTGTCCTGTATATTGTAGATGATGTCTTCTTGGAGTCTAGTCGTACTCCTGACACCTTACCACCAGCTCCTAGAAAACCTGACCGGTACTACAGAGTACCTGACTCTCACAAATTTCTCTTTAAGAATCCTACTGCAGATCCAGAGACCATTTCCCAGGGACCTAAAGGCGTTAAGGATACTACAGAGAAAAACCCTAACCTTCAGACAGGGATTCTAGAGCTTTAGACAGATGGGATAAGAAGGTATATACCTCTGCAGCTCTTGCCGTCAGGGCTTTAAATTGCCAGTTTTACATGTGGAAGTACCAGCAACATATTAAGGAACTAATTAAACAAAAAATGGTGTTACTTCCAGATTGTGCAGAAAATAAAGATTTGCAAGAGTTAATGCATTCTGCAAACCAGGTTAGTAAACATAATTTGCAGTGTGGCTTTGATGCCTTAGAAGCATCTTGCAGGGCTGCTGTCACTGGGTCTGTACTGAGAAGGCATTCTTGGCTAAAGAAACAAGTCTTGCCTGACCATGTCAAAGCAAAAGTACTAGATGCTCCATTAAATCAGGATCGCGCATTTGGCGCAAAAGCAGAAGTTGTTCTTAAAAAGATGGAAGAAAAAGCTAAATCTATGCAAACCGTCAAAGATTTCTTACAGGTGCTGCCACCTAGATTAAGTAGCCATTGGCCTTCAAAAAATTGGTCCTATCCAGTCCCTTCCAGACCCTCTCAGGCCTTCTCAGTCCAAACACAGGGGAAACAGACCATCAAGACTACAGTGTCAGGGTATGCAGAGATCTAAACAGTGGAATGTTTCCACCTCAAAACCAGGGAGTGGTAAGCCACCCCCATATGGAAAAAGTTCACAATGACTTTACAATTATCTTTCCCAGCCATGCCCAAGTACTTGCCCCCCTAGGAGGAAAACTCGCCCTTCATGCAAAAAACTGGATGTCCATTACTCAGGACCGACCGGTTCTAAACATTGTATCTCAGGGATATACAGATTCTACTTCCACTCACTGCCAACTCCAAGCAGGTTGCCAGTCCTTCCTCCAAACCAGTGGGCAGAGGCTCAAAAGCAAGTACTTTTTCTTCTCCATATCAGGGCTATTCAACCTGTTCCAGTAGAGTAAAGGGGACAGGGTTTCTACTCCAGACTGCTCCTGGTGCCCAGAAAAGAGGGCTCTTGGCACCCTATCCTGGATCTATCAATTCTCAACACCTTTGTGGTGGTCCCAAAATAAAAAATGCTTACACTGCAACAGCTTCTTCCTATGTTAGCCAAGGATGCCTGGTTAGTCACCCTAGACTTAAAAGAAGCTTATCTGCACATCCCCATAAGGGAGTCTTGCAGGAAATATCTACATTTCAGGGCAGGCTCTATGCACTATCAGTTCTCTGCACTTCCCTTTGGCTTATCTACTGCGCTCAGAGTATTCACTAAATGCCTGGCTCCAGCCATTGTATACTGCAAGCAGAGAAATATTCAAATCTGCCCATACTTGGACGATTGCCTGATTCGGGGGAACAGTCAGGAATTGCTACTTCAGCACCTGGCACTTGTAAAAGGACTTCTAACTTTACTGGGATACACCATCAACGAAAAGAAATCACACCTGGTGCCCAGCCAACAAATTGTATTCCTGGGAGCAAGCTTGAACACAACATCCCAGATGGCATTCCTGACTCCAGAATAGCAGGTCCATTTGACAAACTATTTCAAACTAATGGCCAACAAAACCCAGCTATCTGCAAGGAAAATACTGCAAGCCCTAGGGTTCATGGTCTTTGCATTCTGCTAATTCCATATGCAAGAGTGTGGTACTTAAAAAGTCTCTGTGTCAACATTCTCAGGACCTGGAAACGGTGATTCCTATCGTACCTTGTCTAAGGGCAGAGTTCCTTTGGTGGGCAGAAGCATGCAACCTCAACAAGGGACTTCCTTTCACTCAACCCCTCGCCGCCCAAACCCTGACAATAGATGCATCAGACTATGCATGGTGGACTCACATGGCAGGCAAATGGAGCCCAGAACAAATTCCCCTGCATCTCAATCAAAAAGAGATGCTAGCTGTACAGAATGCTCTGACAGTCTCCAAATACCTTATCCTTCCAGGACAACTCCTGATAAAGACGGACAACACCACAGTTATGTTGTACGTAAACAAGCAGGGTGTAACTCATTCTTACCCACTCTGCAGGTTATCCATGGCTCTTTGGAACACAGCCTTGAGCATCCAAGTGCACCTGCAAGCTCAATTCCTGCCAGGCAAGCAAAATTCACTAGCAGACAACTTAAGCAGAAATCTACTGGACTCTCACGAGTGGAAACTGGATCCCAACTCATTCAAACTTCTAGCCAAGAGGTGGGGAACACCGGAGGTGGACCTTTTTGCCTCCTCCCAAAACCACCAGTTGAGCAAATCTTGCACCAGGAACCCTCACAGCAGAGCCTGGAAGGTGGATGCCCTATCCTTTACATATGAAAACCTGTCAATTTATGCCTTTCCTCCTCTGCCCCTCCTCTCAAAAGTACTACTCACGATTAAACAGGACAGGCCAAGGGCCTTATTGCACCAGACCGGCTACACCTGCACTGGTACCCACTCCTATGCAGTCTGACAGCAGTGCCACCCTGGCCACCTACATCACACATCTTTGAGGCCAGAAGGCCTAGTACTAGGAAATCCTATGCTAAAAAGTGGAAATGATATTGTTCTTGGAGTCAATCTCAAGTAAAGGACACAGCTGTGCCCAACTTACCTCAAATCCTTGATTACCTAGCAGAGCTGATCCACAGAGGCCTATCCTTCTCATCCATTAAGATGCATGCCTCTGCTGCCTCAGCTCATTTTAATACTGAGCCTCCTCTCTTTTCTCACCCTGTCATCATACAGTTCCTGAGAGGAGCTAACAATTTATGGCCCCCTAGGAGAGCTCCCACCCCGACCTGGGACCTTAACTTTGTACGGGAGAAGCTCATACTCCCCCCCCCCCCTTTGAACCTGCTGCTTCAGCAGAGTTAAAATTCTTCTCTTGGAAAACAGCCTTACTTCTAGCTATTACTTCAGCAATAAGAATGTGAGTTACAGGCACTAGTGGCGGTGGAGCCTTTCATTTTTTATGCTGACAGGGTTTCCCTCAGGACTAACCCTTCCATTATGCCCAAGGTGGTATCCAGTGTGGCTTTAAACCAATCCATCCATTTGCCAACCTTTTTCCCTAATCCTCAGAATAAAGGGGAAAGGATTCTGCACTCCTTGGACGTGTACAGACAGCTCAGGTTCTACCTCGACAGTACTAAGTCTTTCAGAAAATCTGACCAGCTGCTAGTCAGCTTTGCTACAGGGACAGAGGGCAAGGCCATTTCAAAGCAACCCATTTCCAAATGGATAGCAGACTGCATCCATTTCTGTTACAAGCACCATGGAAAACCTACCTCTCTGGTGATCAGAACTCATTCCACTAGAGCTACTTCAACCTCTACAGCATTTCTCAGGGGAGTCGCTACCAGGGACATCCTGGAAGCTGCAACCTGGAGTTTCGTACACACCATCACCAAGCATTACCACTTGCCTATTTTTTCTAAATCCAGAGCTGGATTTGCTACAGCAGTCTTACAAGGCTTGCTAGCCAGCCCTAACACTTCTTGACTGCCTCCACCCTTCCTCAGCTTTGGGAATCAACCCAAATGTGATGACTGCAACAGTGAACATGAAGAAAATAGTACAGTTGTGTACACTTACCATAAATGTAGGTGTTCAAGTGTATTCACTGTTGCAGTCCTGGTTTCCCCTCCCTCCAGCCCCCTGGCTTTCTATATCCTTTCTACCTATCCTCTTTATGGCCATCTGTTATTACAGGGGTATTTACTTTTTACTGGAGGTGTTCCACAGTAAGTAATAGCTTCCTATTTTGGGGGCTGCTGACATCTGGGGCAAGAAAAAATTATGTAATGGCGTTGGCTGCATGTTTTATACCCCTGACGATCTGACGTCATGGAAGAGGCGACGGCAACCGATGCAGAAATCCCAAGACTCTGGTATGTGGGCAGACTGAGGGCTACCTGCAGGCAGATAACCCAAGTGTGATGACTGCAACAGTGAAAACACTTGAACATCTACATTTATGGTAAGTGTACACAACTGTACTTTCTTTTCGGTATGGCTAGTTCCATGCATTTATCTATGTGTTCGTACAGTGCATTGATGTATGATTCGGCAGTCATGCATCTGTTGTCCATTGACATGGGTGCAGTGAAGTTATCCATCTCTGTTTTTAAGAACCCAAAGTCAGCTTGGGAGAAGTTTTTCATGGTGGTTACCTTCGCAGGGCGTGTGGGTGAGATGTGGATTTCCATGGTGCATAGTTTGTGGTTGGATCTAACCAGGGAGGAATTGACTATTGTTGTAGAACAACGATTGCCCATGTTAGTAATAACCAGGTCAAGGATGTTGCTTCCTCTAGTGGGGATAAGAATGAGCTGGTCCTGAGCATTGGAATTGATGAATCGTTGGGCCAGTATATTGGTGCATGAGTAGATGTTTCGCCGTCAGGGCGCACAGAGCATATCCAGTACGCCGTAGTCAGGGCTAAACGCGCATGACCGACGCCATATTCCAGGAAGTCTTTTGTCAAGATGGTCCTAGCGAGAAGTACTCATAGTGCAGGTTATGCTCTGAGATTTTAGAAACTTTGGTTTCAGACCTTGAACAAGCAACGTTGTTAAATCAAAGAAGTGAATAACTTTTTTCTGCCTTGTGGGAAGCAGATATGTCAGAAAGTGAACAACTTAACCGTTGTAGTGGGAAGCAGAGCCCCGTGATAGGGTTTATCATACATGTGTATACCTAGATTTTTACCTGAGCATATGTTGTTGGTTGCTATAGGTGCTAGATTTGTGGTGTTACTATTTGTTGGAGGCTAGATTGTGCTAGGTTAGTGTTTGGAAAGCGCTAAATATAATACAAGGCCGGATACGCCCGCCCACTTAGGGTGCTTAAGACAAAAACACAGTGAAGCCAGGCTATATCCTCCGAGCGAGAGGACGCCGGTTCAGGGCTCTCAGGTCTCAGGCGGATGGTTTTGGCCAGGAGTTAGGCGCCTCTCAGGGGCGGGAGGTTTCTTGTTACAGGGCCTCTCCTCAGGAGGTAGGCCAGGCTGAGGGGGTTTCTTGAGCCCTTCTGTTCTTCCTCTCTTCTTTAGGGGTAGGCCCCTCCTTCGTTCTGTGGGGCTTTGCCCTTAGAGGTAGGCTCCTGTCAGCTTGTGGGGCTCTTTAAAATTTCGGCTCTGTGCCTAAGAAACATATGCTAGTTGGCTGAAGAGCCTGATAAACTAATTAGAGGTTCTATGCCCTCACTGATAAGTCTAATGTGGAACACAGGCTTGAGAGTTGATAACAGTGTTCACAGGCTTCAGAGCCTCTTGTGGAAGACTTGTGGATGTTTCCTACTTATTCTTGATTAGGATGTGGATGATTTCACCCCTACTTCTTCTCCTGAGGATGAGATTATTTCAACTCCAGGAGGCCTCCATGACTGAGCATTCCTTAAATGGGAAGGACTTCTTTACTTGATTCCAGGAACCTCATCTGGGAATTTCAGGATTACTTTACCCCAGTGGAGGCTCTTAGCTATCTGCTTCCCTGAACCCTGAGGAGGATGTTTTGCAGAGGCTTCCTGTGCCCTGACTCCTTGTAGATGTGGTGGAGTAAGTTTGGATGAACTCCTCCTAAGGCGAAGCCCATAAGTATTTGCCTGCAGGGCCTAGGGCTGACCCAGAAACCATTTCAGGCAAGTAAAGGTGTTAAAGCCTGGGCAAGAAAAATCCTGTACTCTGATAAAGAGTGTGGTTGACAGGTGGGTAAGAAAGTGTATAATTTCTGATACTCTTAGCCATGAGTTAAAATAATTGTCAGTTTTCCATGCTAAAATATC
The DNA here is from genome assembly GCF_019279795.1 of Protopterus annectens. Taxonomy (NCBI): domain Eukaryota; kingdom Metazoa; phylum Chordata; order Ceratodontiformes; family Protopteridae; genus Protopterus; species Protopterus annectens. The sequence goes on along the minus strand of NC_056744.1, from coordinate 1,243,628,102 downwards.
AGAATTTGTGGATGTCACAATTGAAATTAAGGTGGTCTAAAATTGCTGAATTGGTACAATGCGTCTAAAGAGTTGGGTTTTGGCATCTTGGCGTGTCTGAACAAGGAATTGCTCTCTTTTAAGTCGGGGTCTGAACAACTTCAGCTGTTCTTCGCAGAACATGCCACAGTTCATTTCGTGCCTTGCCTGGTGCATGCTACAGAATTTATCTGAGATGCTTAAGACCAGTCTTTGGATGCTCCTCACAGTCTGATGTGTTGTTTGGACCGCTTCAATGGAAGCAGTCTTAAAATGGTGATGAGTTATTTGTCTATTGGCAGTTGCAGATTTAAAAGCAGGTGCAGCTCCCAAGTTTAGTAGAAACTGGCTCCGCGAAGGGTGGACATATCGCTGGGGTTTAAGTAGGTCTGGGGGTGCAGGGCTCCGTGGTTCCACCTGCCTGAAAGGTTCAGAGGGGTAGGTGAGTGTGGTGAGTTGTAGCAGGGGGACTCATGGTGAGGGCAGGGGTCAGTCCTGCAACTTTCAGAGCAATGACCTGGTTCTCAGCTGCCAGTGGATTCTCGCCTGGCAGCTCCAGACTCAGCTGCCACTGTCTTCGATCTAATCCTCATTGGGATTTAATCACCAAGACAGATGGGTGCTATTTGCAGATCATCACGTAAGCTACAGATTTTATTTCCACACAATATCATTTTTCCTCCATTTAGAGAAAGAGATCCACCACATTCAAAAGAGGCCTGCATGTGAGTTTCCTCAGTTGCTCCAAGGCTCACAAGCAAGAGCCAGTCCCTGTATCAGAAAGGCTTCGGATAGTATTCTCTAGACACTGTGCTTCAATTTTTTGGAACACGGGAGACCAATTTTGGATTTGGAACACCTCAACATCAATTTGACATTTATAAGTCCAAGATGTTGATCGCTAACAACAAGGACCTCTACAAGCAAGGATCACAACTCAAGTGTCTAAGGGCAAAGGTGCTCGGATGGCTGATTTGCAGAAAGGCTCTTGCAGAAAGTATTCCTACTCGCAACTATCAGGCTAAGTATCTTCAGTTCTCTGCATTTTCCGCCCTTGGCTTATCTACTCAAGCTCTGGCATTCAAGTAGCTTACTCTCTATTCAAAGATACTCACTTCAGGCTTCAAGGCATTCAAATCTATACTTACTTGGATCTAAAGGAAGACCTGGCTCAAGAAAAGGAAGACCTTCTACAGCATAAGAATATGAAGGTATTCTGTGATAGTCTATCAGGATCAGAATTAAACCCTCCAGTCACTGTTTCTCTCATAACATGTGCTTACAGCAGGCCAACCTGAATACAGCAGCCCAGATGGCCTTTAATACGGACAAACAAAAGCCATCTGTCACTTTACTCCACCAACTAGACTGTCAGTCCGCGCTTTTAGCAAGGACAGTCCTTCAAGCATTAGGTTCTAATTTGCTTCCCAGTTCTGGTAGGCATATGAGCCAAACTCAATGGTATCTCAGCCAATGCCAACACTCTCTGCTGCCATGGACACAGCACTGCCAGGCTTTTAATACACTGTCATTCAAATAATACCTTGTGGTGCCTCAAAATTCCTGTGTATTTCAAAAGGCTCACCTGTGACCCGACTTTCTGGAGTCCGGCCAGAGGCGAGTCAGATTTTAACGACAGATGCCTCGGATACTGCATGGGAGCTGGATACAGACAAAAGTGTGGATACAAGATTACATGGCCTGGGCCAGACCAAGGCATCTACATATCAACATGAAGGAGATGTTAGTGCAGTCCAGTTTGCAGCAGTGGCTTTTTGTTGAGATGGCTTTCAAGGCAGGTGTTGATTCTAACAGACAACACAACTACTCATGTGTACATCAACAAGCAAGGGGAACACATTCTTATCCTCTATGCAGGCAAGCAATGATTTGCAACTACTGCGCGTTAAGCCCGCAACTACCCTCTTCAGGGAACTCTTTCTGCCAGGGATGAAACCCCTATCATGGTGTTAAGCAGACAAATTCAGGATCAGACAATTTCAGAACTGGATCTTGTCATATTTCAGACATTTACATCAAGTAGGAACTCCCACATAGTATGGTTCGCTTTCTCCACTAAACCACCAAGCTGCCAAAGTATTGCACAAAGGGGTTTCATCACATTTTCAGTGGAAAGTGGCCTTTTGTCTTTCAGTGAAAAAACCTTCATGCTCCAGTGCTCTCATGTATTCTGCTTCTTCTTCCAAAGGTATTATTAAAGGCTGACAAGACACAGACATTGGCCTCGGCAACTTTATAGTCTCCAGATTGGCCCCCTGCAACACACTTACTTCCACTTCACGGAGTCTATCCAAGAAGCCCATGGTTTTAGCTCTGATCTCATCTGCTCAATCAGAAGATTCTCACATCTGCTCAATGTCAAGCTCATATGCTGTCATCTCACACAGCAGGTCTCCTTCTAGCAGGAAGCATTGCAATGTGGAAGTTCCTGGACAGGCCTAGTAGCTGAGAGGCCTAGTTACTTAAGAAAAATAGAAGAAATTTTTGAAGAAATTGGATTTTGGAGTTATTTTGGAGTTCTGGACAGAATTGAGTGTGGCTCTTCAATATCTTTGAGAATGTGGCTCTTCAATATTGTTAAAGGTTTATTTCTCTCCCATTGTCCTTCTTCCACAGCATCATCATGCAGTGATTTCACCTCACTTTGATTGTGACCCACCTTGTTTTTTCTAGCCCTTGAAGGAGCAGTTTTTAAAGACGCAAAGAATGGAGCTCTCCACGAGAGCCCCACTTTTGCTTGGGGGAAATTGAAAACTTACCAACTAACCTACAACCTTGAGCCTGCAGAAACTGAAATATTTGTCATGGAAGTCATGTTTTTCTGCTTTTCATATTACTTCTGAAAGGTGGGTGAATTGCAGCAGGGTCCCTTATGGCAGCCCCTTTGATTTTCCGCAGGATAAGGACAGGCATCATTACAAATCCTTCCTTTATTATGCCTAGGGTACTGAGTGTGGCTTTTTCCCAGTCGATGGAGGGGTAGTTGAAGTCACCTAGTATGAGAGTGTTGTGTTGGACCCTAAGTTTCCAGGGTGCTTAGGAACATGGAGTGAGAGTCTTGGGACATGGTTGAGGACCTCATAGCAGGCTATGACCTGAATCGCCATCCTACTCAATGTTAGTTGTACCTGAAGTATCTCAGATGCGTTATGCTGGGCTACTAGTCTGCATGTCCTTTATGAATATGGAGACACCACTGCATTTGGAGCTTCTGTCCATGTTCTGAGGCTGAAGAAGGTGGAATGAGTTGCAGCCTGGTAGCGTAGGGGTCTTTCTGCTGCTTTAAACCAGGTCTCCGTTACAGCACAAATGTCAATATTCTCCATTTTGAGGAGCGCTTCGAGCAATTGCATTTTGAGATTTAGACTTCTAGCGCTGAGCAGCATGACCCTCAGATTGCATTTATTTATAGCTGTTATGGTGGTAATTTGTTCTTTGAAATAACTTTGATCCTTTCATCAGCCTTTCCAGTTTTCCTATCGGCCACCTCTGGAGGACTGAGTCAAAGGTCCTTGGTGAAGTGCAGGGCAGACCATGTATTAGTATGTACCCAAGTTCTCTTTGATAAATCATGTTGTCAAGTCATAACACTTATTTGATGGTTTTTGATTGTGATTGATTGATGTCCTGGAGATTGTTGACCTTGAGGGGAGGCAACAGATGTGTTCAACAAGCAGACTGCCTTGCTGACATATAGATCGTGTTCTGCTATCCTCCCTCTGATAGACTACTAAAGCTCAGAGTCCCTCCCACTGCCTGTCTGTGGGTGTAATGGACCAATCACTTGGCAGTGCAGGGACTACCTTACAAACCCACAGACAGGACCCTTTTAGTTTTTTTAGTGCTATGGTTAAGTGAAAGATCTCTTGGAAGACTGCTCCTTACTCTGGGTCTCTTCAGCTGCTGAGCTCAGATAAGAAATCCTTTTGGGTTTTTATTTTCTCCTTTTGCTTTTTCTATCAGTACTTGAATAGTGTATTCTGCTGCATTAACTGTTTTTTTTCTGATTATTTTGTTTTTATTTCAACAACACAGTATAGCTGTGCAGTTGATTAAAAGCTTCATTTAGGAGTTTTGGCAGGAAAACTTGCTTGTATTGCAGTTTTTCCTTTGTGATTATGATTATTTGAGGTAGTTGAGTGAGATTACAGCATTTTAGACCATTTTTTAAAATCAGGTTTTTGGTGGCATTTTGTATGTTAAATATTTCTGGCAGGAGTTTTTCATCATTTTATGATTTATGTGTTGAATAATACTGTTTTAGACTGTATCCATTCATTTTGACTGAAACTAGACATTTTACAAAATTAGGAGAATTTTGTGCATATATATTGTGCTTGGAGCTGTGTTACTGAAATTAATGTCATTTTATACAGTGCAGTCTTTAGAACAGTAACCCATGGAGAAATAGACTTCAAAATGGTTTGTATCACATTTCTGATGGGACTTTTTCAGCAGCTAATTATTTATTTCATGTCTAAGACTGTTTTAGACTATATCCATTCATTTGAGCTGAAACTAGTCCTACATTTACAAAATGTTGGGACTTTTATGCATGTGTTTTGTGCTTGGAGATGTTACTGAACATATTTTCATTTTATTCAGTGTGGTGTTAAGAATAATATCACCTGCAGAAATAGATGTCCAACTGCTACTTGGTATTGCTGCAGCTAGTTTTATGTCCCCTGATGTGAGGGACTCAGATACAGGATTTCCCCACTATCTACCCCTTGTGCACCTAAAAAAAACAAAGTAAAACTAGATGTATGCCACAGCCTACAGCTTGTGACTCCAAAGTAGTCTCAGGCAGGCTGTAAGGCCACTCATCTTCTTTTGCCTCCAGATACCCTGGTGTGGTGGTAGTACCACAGCTGTTTGTGACACTAAGGTCAGACACATCCTATGGGGCTGTACCATTGCTTGGTTTAGGTACAGGAGAACCAAACTCTTAAGGTGCAGGGAAGATCAGGGGTAGAGAATCTGATGGCATTGACACATCGCTGCCCCCCTGTATGGGAGCAAGGGTAGCTCCTGTGTTTGCAATTCTTGTGATGTCTTGGTGGGAACAGAGATTTCATATCCAACCCTTTCTTTGAGAAGATTGCGTTCTACAACAGATTTATAGATGATTTGATCATCCTGTGGAGGGGGATGGAAGAGTTCAACCAGCTTTTCCTCTTTGCGAATTCAAGTACCTCTTTTTTAAAATTCAGCACCAGTGCCTTCGGAAGAACTATCAATTTTTTGGACATCACCTTGTCCCTTAGCCAAGGGAGCAACACTTTTGAGAATAAAAGTTATAGGAAGGAGACCTTTACTAAAGCAGTGCATGCGAAAAAGAGACAGAGGACCCACCACATTACAGGGCAGCAATCTCAAGACTGTTTTCACCTGAGCTGATGGCTATGACTAGATCCATTTTTCAGGGCAATGTTTACAGGGTTCAAACCTGGGTTATGAATAATGCTGGTGCTCATATCCCCATTCAGCCACCCCAGGATCCTGATTTTGAAAGGGATCCTGGAATCTGAGATTTCCTGTGAGGACGAACAGGTTAAGAAACTCAAACAGATGTTTTCTTTTTTCGAAATGCTGGCTAGATTTAGGGATGTATTCAGTTGGGAGTAATCACTGGTTCTCCCCGAGATCAGCAGGGTATATGGTAATTGGGAGGATGAGGCCACAGATGTGGCGACACTCCCTCCATTGATCCCACCACTGAAGGATGTATTTAAGAAAGCCTGCAATTCTCATCTGCTGAATGAACTTCCTAAAAAGTGTTTAAGAAATTCAGGCTGTGCTTGCCCATGCCTGGCCTTCAAGACCACTTCTCTGCAAACCCTTCTTCTGTGTCTTCATTAATCATACCAATAAAAAGACTGCCTTCATCAGACCTAGTTCTTAAAGGTAAACTGGATAAGTGGCTAGAATCTTAGTGAAATAAGCTGTTGCAGTCCAGCACGGTAGCTTTCAAAGTGTTTAACTACCAGTGTTTTACATGGTTGTTTGTTTTGAGGTGTATATATAGTTTAGAAGAGTTCACTGCATAGTTACCTGCTGAGCAGAAATACCGTGCGAGAGAGATTGTTTCTAGTATTGCTCAAGAGTTTAAGAATGCCTTAAAGAGTGGCTTGGAGGGAGCCATTACTGTATCTAGAAATGCAGTTGTGTCACTGGTGGTAAGGTGGTATGCTTGGTTGCACAGGCAAAACTTTTCTGATGAGTTAAAAAAAAAAAAAAAAGTGAGATTATGAATGCTGCACTTAATTCTGATTGTATTTTTGGGTCTGCAGCTAATCAGATTGTAAAACACTGGGAGAATATTTAAACTGCTACAAGGAGTATCTAAAATATTCCGTATTCCCAAGTCCCCCCCCATTAAGGAGGGTAGTTTTTGACACACCTTCAAATGGAAGTCCTAGCACAAAAAAACAAGGTACCAAAAGGAAGTGCAGAATGAGAAGTCTAACAAGCATAGCAGAAGGGTTTTTTTCCCCCAAAAGCATGACCCCTTTTCCAAAATTTGGCTATGCTACAGCTCGGCTCCCATCATTCTCCAAAAAGGAGCTTTCATGGAGACCGGTGTTGGACCTTTTCTTGTGACTACAGTTGGCAAGGTCCCCAAGTTCATGGTGTTAACCCTACATACATTGTTTCCTCTTCTGCTAGACCACTGCTTAATGGTGACCCTGGATTTGAAGGATGAATGTCAGTGTATCCTCTTTGCTCAATAGTTCAGGAGATAGCTGAGAATTGTTGTCAGGTTTGCATTATCAGTTCCCTACAGTGCTCTTTAGTCTATCCACTGCATCTTGAGTGTTTACCAAATTCCTTGCTCTGGTATTGGTTCACTGCTGGACTCTTCTCATTCATATTTTTCCTTACTTGGACAGCTTGCTGATATGTGCGAAGTCTGCATCCAGCTGTTTGTAATTGCTGGAGGAGGTACTCTTCCAGCTAGGATTCAAGTTGAACCTATCCCAGAATTTTTCAGATGAGAGGTACAAAGGTGGAGAGCACAATTGAGTATCAAGTCAGGTCTTCTGTTTGTCCCACCTGTACCAGCGCAATCTGTGCAGTCAGATTCATCACTTGGGGAGCTGTGCCTGAGAGTTCAAGCCACTTGGAGGCCCAAGAAAACACAGAAGCACATCAGTATTGAAAGAAGCGTTGGCGGTGATCCACTCATTGAAAGTCCTTCACCACCTATGGACTCTGGGTCCCCCTCTTGTGGTTATGGACAACACCACAGTGACATGGTGGCTCAACTAACAAGGGGGTACAAGGTCATACCCTCTGTGCCAGTTGGCAGTGGTGGCCTCAGAGCTGGCTTTACAGCATTCTGTGACTCTTCAGGCATCATACATCCTGTCAGAGCAAAACATTGTAGCAGACAGGCTATGCAGATCCTGTGCAGACCCTCATTGTTGAAAGTTGAAGGCATTTGTGATTCAGGATCTAGCCTAGATGTGGGGAATGCCTCAGATATATCTGTTTGCCTCCTTTCAAAACAGCTGGTGAAATTCTGTTCCAGACATTCTTGCAGCCATGCTTGGAGGACAGACTGTTTCTCATTCCCTAAAACAGGAATGTTCCAGTATACATTTCCACCCTTTCCACTGATTCACAAGGTACTTCCAAAAGTTTCAGAAAGAAATGCCAAAGGTCATTGTGGAGACTCCCTATTGGCCCTGCCAATCTTGATTTTCCCTTTTAATAGTATTGGCCAAGGGTAATTACCACATACTTCCTCACACTCTTAAGTTTACTCATACAGTCTCAGGGGTGACTGATGCACCCCGGTTTGGAACTACATCTGATAGACTGGATGATTCAGTCTTGACTCTGTTTAGGTACTTGTTTCATGAGAATTTCTAACAGGTATCAGAGGAGGCCAGAAAACCTGCTACTAGAAAATCTTATGTTTACTAATGGATGAAGTTTTCTTAGTGATGCCTAAATGGGAACAGAGGGTCCCTTGAGGTTAACATCCTTCATCCTTCTGGTTTGAAGTAATTTGTGTGAGCTACTTCAGGATGGCTTACTGTATGCATCCATTAAGGTGCATTTAGCATCTATTTCTACATGTCTTGTAGTGGGTCCTCCCTTATTCTTCTGCTTTGGTAAAGCAGTTCATGAAAATATTGCCTATGAGACCCTCCATCACAAGCAAATTTGTCCTTCGTGCGATCTCAACTGTGTCTTGAAAAAATTGATCTTGCACCCTTCAAAACTGCTGCTCAGGCTGATATGAAGTTCTTAATGTGGAAAACAGTTTTGCTTATTGCTTTCACATCTGTAAGGAGAATTTCTGAGCTGCAAACACTAATGGTGGGACAACCTTCCCTTATTTTCCGTAGGGACAGGATTGTGTTATGCACTAATCCCTCTTTCATGCCGAAAGTGGTCTCAGAATTCAATGTCAGTCAGACTGTCAAGTCTCTCTCTGTTCTTTCCAGAATTTGAGAATAAGGGAGAAAGTATAATTCTTACATTGGATGTGCACCAGCATCTCAGGTACTACCTTAACATATAAAACCCTTCGAGAAGGTTGAAAGGCTTTTTATTTCTTCCACATGGGCAAAGTAGGGTCAGTCTGTCTCTAAACAAATCATTGCATGTTGGTTGTCCTTTGGTATTATTTTTTATTGCACCCACTATGCCAAGGTGAATCCAGACAAGCTAAAGGCATATTCCACCAGGGCCTTTTCATCATTTTTGGTGGACTTGAAGTATTGTAGGGGCAACAACTCGGACCTCTGTCCATACCTTTACAAAGTACTACAAGCTGGAATCCCTTTCTAGATCCAGAGTAGGCATCACTAGGGCCATTTTTCAGGGGCTCCTGAACTCTTATCCTCCTTCCTTTTAGGTTGTGTAAGCTTTAGGAATGTAACCATATGCCAGAAAGATAGTGTTTGTTGAACATAGTACAATTGCATAAGTCCTACTTAGCTGTAACATTACATCTGATATTATCAATTTTCATTCTGTCCCCAACTGTTGGATTTGGATGCAATCCCTCTGATCTGACTCAGCAATTGCTAAAGCTCATGGCAATGAAAAACTCTCGAGATTCTCATTTACCCATAATATACCAGCCCTAAGTTACCTCTGATCTCATTTGCTGCTTTCAGTGAAAGACGTTGTTTACCATACATCTCGAGCTTTTGAGATAAGTGTTTATTGTTATCTTATAAAATTCTTCATTTCCTAATATTTCTAATATCCTGCACCTTCATCATATTATTTCTTTACAATTAAGATAGTTAACTTTCTTTCCTTTTCTGTACATTATGTACTTCTGAATTACTACTGCTAGTAATTTTCTGTCTTTCTACACCTAGTATAAACGGGTACCTTTCCTTGCTTTTTACAACTTCCACAAAAAAAAGTCTATTTTTTGCATATTTTGCAAGTGATTTTGATGTGTTGCAATATGATGTCAGAAAAAGGCACCTCTGGATTCAAAAATACATTGCGTGGGCGTAAGCGTCCTATGTCCGATGATCACACTTTGTGTTTACTGTTTCCAGCCTTTTTTCAGGAAGATTATTCCATATGCCATGGACTCAACTCCAGGATGCTTGTAGAACAGAAAAACAAGTTTATCTTAAAGAGCATATTACCTTCTGCCTTTGGAGAGGCTAAATCTGGAGATCAGTCTCCCAAATCTAAACAATCAAAAACTTCTTCCGTGAAGCCTTCTATGTCCTCCATGATTTTGGAGCCATCCAGGAAGAGCCAGATGGATCTGACCTCACCCTTGGATCCGAAAAAGAAAAAAATTGGTGGACCTGAATTCCTCAGATCTGGAAAAAAAAAAAAAAAAGCATTGGATCCAACCACTTCCAGTCCTACCAGTTCGATTATTATTCACCTACCAAGAACAAGATACTCTCCTTCTGTGGATCTGGTGCCCTCTAGGCTGCCCACACCATTTTTGGACCATCACAGACCCAGATCCCCATCTATTGTTTCCACTCGTTCTTCCCGAAGTTTGTTAGAGGAATATGTGGAAAGAATGATGTGGAAGATCCTCTTGGTGCAGAGTTAGATGGGTGACTTAACGGCTCTTACCCCTTCAGATCATGAGGTCCACTCTTCTACTACACCCCCACTTTAAGTTCCTCCTCTGACTCTTTCAACTGTTTGAGTCCCTGGATCTGAGCCAGCTGGCTTGGATCTGAAGCTTACTCTGAGTGGTCCAGTTCAGTTGAATCTGGAGAGCTCTGGGAGTTGAAGCTTCCCTTTTGGTTCTGAGGTGTTACAGTTGACACTGAAGTTGACGGGACTGTCTCTACACCAATGAGCCTCGGCACTGGATAGCTCTGGTCCGGCTTCCACTTTGGGGAGATTGCTTTCAGAGTAGGAGGGGACAGTGGTCCAAAAGCTTGTCTTTTTGGATCAGAGGTCTTCTATTTCTCAGGATCGGTCTGCCTTTGAGGCTGTGAAGAGAGTTTTCTCTGCCTCTGCAGAATGTATGAATCCTACCCATTCTGATCTTAAGCCTTCTAACTTGATGTCTCTGTACTCAGAGCCTCATCATTCTGCACCATAGGGACAGCCAGTCCGGGACCCCCATGCTTCCCAATGAATTATCTCAATTTCGTCTGATACCTCCCCAGAGCCTCCCACTAAGGAGGTCCCTCAGAAGAAGACATGTAAGAGGAAGCACTTGGACTCCCTAGAAGATTCCATTACTGATGGTGAAGGGTCCCCACAGTCACCTCCTGAAGGTGCATAATTTGGAGACATTGTCGTTGATCCTAAAGCAGAGAGGTATCTGGTGCCCAGCAACCCTTCATCTGAGGAGTCTGTTCCTGGAGGCTTTCAGTACTGGCCTGTCTACCTCCTGGGTTACTCTGCCTGCCAATGAGCTTATCGAGTTAGTCTTTCAGAAGAAGTGGAAGGAACTCGACACATTTGAACTCATACCTAGTAGACTGGACAAGATTATGGCACCACCTTTGGATAAGCAGTTTTTGGGTAAAGGGGTGCTCGTTTGTCATGGTTATGGTGGCGGCCACTAAAAAGGAACTTGCCAAGGAGTATTCCACTGTTCATCCCCCTAACAAGGAGTCTATGGCGATGGGCAGGCTTGGGAAGCATGCCTATGCTTCAGTGACCTTTGCCTTAAGGTCGCTGAATTATTTGCTACATTTTACAAGATTACAGAGGGATTTGATTAAGGAACTATCAAATTCCTTCTCAGGATCCATTTTTTTTCAGAGGTCTAATCATCTGTGGCATCTCAGTTGTCTACTGTACCATGTTTTTCGAATTCTTCCATGAGGCTCTCATTTCGCATGTAGATAAAGGAACCTCAGGTGCAGCAGGTTCAGGTATTTCTATCAGGAGATGTGCCTGGATGCACTTAAGTGATTTTGCAGAGTTCTTCAAGTCCTTCGTTCATCAGTGCTCCTTTTGACAGCACTTTTTTGTTTGGCCCCAAAGGGAAGGACACATTATCAAGGTTTGAGAAGGATGGGAAGACCGTATCTGCTGTGGACGTACGTTTTTTGACCCATCAAAGATCCTTTTGTAGGAATCAACAAGCTGGTCAGATGATGTGATTTCAAGAAATCCGAGGATCCTTTCCAGGACACTTGTGGGGGAAGTTCTCCCGGAGGCAGAGGGGAGGAACTCCAATGGTCGATGCCGCCCCCACAGCAGAGGTGGCCGAAACAGGGGTCCAGAGATTCTTTCTTTGATAGACCCTACTAGCGCTCCTGAAAGGAGGTCTAATTTTCCACTTCTGGAGGCAATCAGGGTTTGGTTATCCATGCACCAGAGAGCCTGGCTAGACATAAAAGATACTTGGGTGCAGAGGATTATTTCCAGAATTTATATAATATCCTTTTCGCTTTTTCCCTTCTCCTTCCAATGTCAAGAAAAATCCCTGATGCACCACCCAGTTAGAGGGAACAAGCAGCAATTCAATTACAAAATCTGCTTGGAAAAAAGAGTCCTCCAAGAGGTTCCACCAGACCAGGTGGAATCCAGGACTTACTCAAGGTTCTTTTTAGTGCCAAAGAAAACAAGGGACTGGAGACCAGTTTTGGATCTCAGCAACTTAAGTCAGTTAGATGCACCAAGTTTTGGATGGTCACAGTTCAGTCCATTCTCACCTTTCTGGGCAAGGACGACTGGATGTGCTCGTTAGGCCTTAAGGATGTGCACTGTCACATAAAGATGAACAGACGATCCAGCAGGTATTTATGCCTCTGGCTGGGAGCCAGTCATTTCCAATTCAAAGTTCTGCCCTTTGGTCTCACTACAGCCCCCAGGGTGTTTACCAAATGTATGGCAGTAGTAGCAGCTCACTTGTGACTGCAAGGATTTTGGGTGTTTCCATATCTAGACGACTGGCTCATTGCTACCTTGATCAAGCATCAGTTAATAAGGGCAAGAGATCAGGTTCTCCAAACGTGTTCTCATTTGGGGATAACCGTAAACTACAAGAAGTCTCAACTGAAACCAGCTCAGAATTTAGAATTCATAGGAGCACTGTTCAACACAAAGTCAATGCTAGCTGCCTCCTTTTTGGGTTCAAACTATAACATCACAGGTCAGAAAAATAATCTGCAGTACCAAGTTTTTGGCCTGCTTGGTCCTTCAGGCTCTAGGATCAATGTCATTGGCAGTAACACTAGTACCTTTAGCTAGATTTTATTTGAGGAATATACAGATACTAGTGACACAATGGTCAATATTTTACCAACCCATGCCAGCTCTGATAAGAATCCCTCGCATATGAAGAGAGATCTCAGGCATTAGATTCAATTAGATCAGGTTCTACAACATCATCCGTTCATTTTCACACAACCTGTTGCTATAGTGACCACAGATGTTGACCAGTTGGGGGGGTACTTTCTGGGGAAGACAGTCCAAGGCACTTGGTCCCCCAAAGAGGGCAGTTTGCATGTCAGTGTCCTAGAGATGAGAGCAGTGCCTTTAGCATTGCAGGCCCTTCAGAATGCTCTTCCTTTGTTGCAATTCAAATGGGCAGTACTTAGTTTAGTACATCAGTAAACAGGAAGGGACCAGATCTTACCCCTTTCATCGAGAAGCGCTCAGAGTGTGGCAGTGGGCAGTCTCATCCAACTGCTTTCTCATAGTAATGCACATTCTTGGAAAGTCCAGTGTGATAGCAGACGAGCTGAACAGGTGCATTCTTCTACCTCATGAGTGGTCTTTCAACAAGAATGTGACAGAAATGGTTTTTCATTAGTGAGGCCAGCCTTGCTGTGATGTTTGCTTCTTCCCTAAACAACAAATGCAGCAACTACTTTGCCCTAATCCCCCCACAGGGGAAATCACCGAGGGATGCTGTACTTCATGATTGGCCCCCAGACGTACTCTACGCCTGTCCACCAATCCCAACAATTCCAAAATTCCTACAGAAAGCTGCTGTGTTGAAGAGCAAAGTTGTCCTCATTACACTTTACTGACCTCGACAGATATGGTTCGCCTTCCTTTGGTCTCGCTTATTTCACCACCTTGGGTTCTGGATCCAACTCCAGACTTGTCTCACCCAACAGGCATGATCCATCCAAACATATCAAAACTCAGGCTGATGCCTTGGCTTCTCGCATTGCATTTATAGCCAGACAACCTATGCTTGCTTCCTCTGTCCAACATTTACTTTGATCTTCACATAAACCTTCACCACGTGAGCTCTATTCCAGTAAATGAAAAAGATTTGTGTACTGCGCACATCAGTATCAGGTTGAACCTTTTTCAGCTCCAATACATAACATCCTTGAATTTTTGGCCCTACTTTCTAAAGAAGGAGCTAGTTCCTTAACTGTTAAAGTTCAATTAGCAGCAATTTCAAACTTTAACATTGGATTTGAAGGTTCCTCAGTAGCCTGTAATAAGTTGTGCAGAGCTTCTTGCAAGGCACTCCACTTTTAAGATCTCCCTTTAAAGACTCTACTCCCCCATGGAACTTCAGTCTGGTACTGCAGGCACTTATACGTTCTCCCTTTGAACCAGCAGCTGTGTCTGACCTTAAATATCTTGAAAAATCATTTTTCTAGTAGCTATTACATCTGCTAGACGAATTTCAGAAATTCAAACATTTTCTTCAAAACCTGCATACTTGATTTTTTACAAGAATAGAGTTACATTACGAACCAGTGCATCTTTTCATCCCAAGATAGTATCAGAATCCAGTATCAGTCAGTCCTTTAATTTGCCAGTTTTCTTCCCCAAATTAAACTAGGAAAGAAGAATACATGATGTTTTTCGTGTTTCACTGTTGCAGTCATTACACTTGGGTTATCCTGCTGGCAGGCTACCCTCAGTCGGCCTGAATTCCAAAGTCTAGGTCCGGCGACGGTTGCTGTTGCCTCTTCCCTGACGTCAGTGCGCCAGGGGTATAAAAGATGCAGCCGACGCCATTTTCTCCAGTCTTTCTTGCCACGCGGTGCCCAAAGCATAAGCAGTTCGCAAGTGCTGGTAGGCCGACTCCTGAGACTTTTGTGTTCAAATTTCAGATCCGAAGTCTTCATTAAAAGCTAAGTACCCCGTTGGGGACAATTTTTTCTTGCTCCAGACCGATGTCAGAAAAAAAGTTAATAATTATATTTCTTGTGGGAAGCAAATACCTCATAAGGACTTTCATTCTTACTGTATTCCTTGCCTAGGCCCTGACCACGACGTCGGTTTTGTGCTAGATTTAACCAACGCACTATTATGCGTCGGTACGATTTTGCATTACACTATTTTGGCAGAAGATTTAATTATACGATGCCGTCGGACAGCCATCCGACTACCGGAATTCACAAGAAACGCAAGGAAAAAGAAAAGGACAGGCATCCGAGGTCCAAAACCGATGAGGCTTCTTCTAAGCCAGTTGCCGGTTCTCAGTGAGGCACCTTCGCAGCCCCTGATACATGCTACTTTAGACCTGCAGGCCGCTACCGACTCCCACGTGGAGTCGACTAGGCCATCGCAAGCTCAAGGTATTGGACCTTCGGAGACTATTCTCTCAGATAGGTCCGGAGCCGCTGAGCAGGCATCGGCTTCTGAGAGTGTTTTCAGACATACTCAATTATACATTAAAACGACTTCAGCTTCAAAAGACTAAAGCACCTTTAAAGACAAAGAAACAAGTACAACAGCCTCATGGACAGGCCTCCATGCCCAAAAAACAGATGCTCAAAATGGCCGAAGACTTAATTACTTTGATCAGGGGTTCCCATCCCCCTCCTGATAAAAGGCCTAGGCAAGAGACAGAATATGAATCTTCAGATCAGGTTTTCATTTCATCTGATTCCTCTTCTGATCAGGAATACTGTCTTCCTCCCTATGAGGATTCTGATGCTGAAGAATCTATCCCTTCAGCCTCTCCTCCTGAGGATTACTCTTTTGGGGAAACCTTGCATACCATGAGGGAGCATTTTCACTGGGAGAGCCAAGATTTTTCAGAATCTAAGAAAAGGCTCAGAGACTTCCTTTTACTACCACAACACAGGCCCCTAGCTATTCTGCCTGTGTTAGACATTGTAGATGATGTATTTTTAGAGTCCAGTCTGACCCCTGACTCCTTACCTCCAGCTCCTGTTAAGCCGGACAGGTACTACAGGGTTCCTGACTCTCATAAGTTCCTTTTCAAAAACCCTGCAGCTGACCCAGAAACTATCTCTCAGGGTCCCAAAGGGGTCAAGGCTTCTGCTGCAAAAAACCCTACCCCCTCAGACAGGGATTCTAGGGCATCGGACAGATGGGGGAAAAAATTTACACTTTACCTTGGCTATAAGGGCTTTAAATTGTCAGTTTCATATGCTCAAATATCAGCTATATATTATGTCACCTCTTAAACAGAAAATGTTGATAAATTCTGAATGTGCAGAAAACAAAGAAATGCAGGATTTATTGCATGCAGCTGAACAAGTTGGAAAGCATACTTTGCAATGTGGTTTTGATTCTTTGGAGGCCTCCTGCAGGGCCTCTGTTACGGGTTCTGTCATCAGGAGGCATGCTTGGTTAAAGGAACAAAATCTGCATGATCATATCAAAGCAAAATTATTAGATGCTCCATTACAGCATGATACCTTGTTTGGTGTTAAAGGAGAAGAGGTGTTAAAGAAAATGGAGGACAAAGCTAAATCTATGCAAATGGTTAAGGATTTCTTACAGATACAGCCTCCTAGTTTTAGCAGACACTGGCCTACAAAGAATTGGTCCTTTCCAGTGTCAGACAGACCACAAAGGGGCAGATACAGACACCCAAGAGGCAGATCCCAGCCCCAAGGTTTGTACAGGTCTAAACAATGGGGTGCTTCTACCTCCAAAAGTGGAGAAGACAAATCACAGCCATACAGGAAACAGTCCCAATGACTTCCCCCTGCCTGCACCAAGCACTTATCTTCTGGCAGCACCTTTAGGGGGAAAACTAGCACTTTTTTTCTCAAAATTGGCACATAACCCAGGACAAATGGGTCCT
Organism: Protopterus annectens; assembly: GCF_019279795.1. NCBI lineage: Eukaryota > Metazoa > Chordata > Ceratodontiformes > Protopteridae > Protopterus > Protopterus annectens. The sequence goes on along the minus strand of NC_056744.1, from coordinate 1,243,611,607 downwards.
AGACATAGTGTCACAAGGCTACAAGTTTCACTTCCATACCCTACCAAGGACAAATGGTTGGCCAGACCTGCCAAAAAATCAATGGGCAGAGGCACAAAACCAAGTCTCATCCCTCATGGACATATGAGGGCTATTCAACACATACCAGAGCAAGAGCAGGGACAAGGATTTTATTCAAGACTGTTCTTGGTACCAAGAAAGGACAAGACCTGGAGACCAATACTGGACCTATCTATTCTAAACACATTTCTGGATATGCCAAAATTCAAAGTGTTGACTTTACAGCAACTTCTGCCCATGCTGGGTAAGAAGGCTTGGCTTGTGACTTTAGACCTAAAAGAGGCATACCTGCATGTCCCAATCGGACAAACATGCAGAAGATACCTCAAATTCAAAGTTGGCTCAATGCACTACCAATTCTCTGCACTGCCCTTTGGCTTATCTACTGTGCCCAGGGTCTTCACAAAGTGCCTGGCACCAGTAATTGCATTCTGCAGACAAAGAGGAATACAAATATATCCTTACTTGGACGACTGCCTCATTCAAGCAGAGAACAAGGACATTCTACTACAGCATCTGGCGTTTGTAGAGAGATTCCTAGCAGGCCTAGGGTACACAGTCAACGAAAAGAAATCAAAACTAGTACCCTCTCAAGAGATGATATTCCTGGGTGCAAGCTTAAATACAACTGCCCATATGGCTTATCCCACGCCAGACAAACAAAGACAACTGACTACCTATTTCAACCTGTTGGCAACAAAGGCCCAGTTATCTGCAAGAAAAATTCTGCAGGCTTTGGGCTTCATGGCATCCTGCATTCTACTAATTCCTTATGCGAGACTGCATATGAGGAAACTTCAAGTGGTACCTAAAAAGTGTTTGGACTCAACATTACCACAGCCTGGAAACAATAATTACCCTCATTCCCTGCCTGTAACAGCAGTTTGGATGGTGGGCAAAGGCTTGTTAACAGAACAAGGGGCAGCCATTCACTTTACCCCCAGCCAGGCAGACATTAACAACGGATGCATCAGATTATGCCTGGGGGGCCCACATGGCAGGAAGGTGTATTCGGGGCACATGGTCCACAAACCAGATGCATCTACATATCAGTCAAAAAGAGATGCTAGCTGTTCAGAATGCCCTGACAGCCTTCAAGGACCTACTTCATCCGGGACAACTACTGATAAAGACAAGACAACACCATGGTCATGTGGTATATAAACAAGCAGGGAGGCACTCATTCTTACCCCCTTTGCAGACTAGCCATGACTTTGTGGGACACATCATTGACTTACCAAGTACATCTGCAGGCACAATTCCTGCCAGGAAAGATAAATACTCTGGCAGACGAACTAAGCAGAAATCTCATGGATCCCCACAAGTGGAAATTGGATCCACAAGTCTTCAGCATGATAACAAGGAAGTGGGGATGCCCGGAGATAGATCTATTTGCCTCTCCTCACAACTTCCAACTAAAAAGATTCTGCACAAGGACTTGTCACAGACAAGCATGGAAAGTGAACGCCCTATCTTTCAGCTGGAAAAGCTTAGCAGTATATGCCTTTCCTCCACTGCCTCTCCTCCCCAAGGGACTCCTAAAGGTCAGACAAGAGAAGCCAACAATGATACTGATTGCCCCAGACTGGCCCCGCCAGTACTGGTATCCAGTCCTAAGGAACTTGTCTCAATGCCCGGCTTGGACCTTGCCTCAAATACCTCATCTACTATCCCATCAAAACAATCAGATCTTGCACAGCCAGCTAAAGACCTTAAATCTGGCAGCATGGCGGATAATGTAGTCATACAAAACGCGCCTCTCACTAAAGCTGTGATGGAAGTCATTTTGAAGGCCAGAAGGCCTAGTACCAGAAAATCTTACGCTGGAAAATGGAAGAGATTCTGTTCTTGGAACCATGCACAAGGAGTTGACACAGCTATACCAAATATTCCTCAGATTTTGCAATACTTAACTGAGATGCTGGGCAAAGGCCTATCCTTATCAATTAAAATTCATGCCTCTGCCATTTCGGCTCATTACAATACAGAGCCACCAATCTTTTCTCATCCTTTATTAAGGCAGTACCTCAGAGGAGCCAAAAACTTAGGCCTCCAAGGAGATCACCAATACCTGCCTGGGACCTCAATTATGTCTTGGAAAAACTCACCCTGCCTCCTTTTGAGCCAGCCGCTACAGCTGATATACATTTTTATCTTGAAAACAGCTCTGCTTCTAGCAATAACTTCTGCAAGACGAGTCTCAGAGCTACAGGCACTCATGGCTGTGGAACCTTTTATCATTTTTTATCCAGACAGGGTTTCTCTGAGGACAAACCCGACCTTTATCCCTAAGGTAGTGTCCAGTGTGGCTCTTAGCCAAGCTATTCATCTGCCTACTTTTTATCCAAACCCAACAGAATAAGGGGGAGAGAATTCTGCATTCTTTGGACATACACAGGCAGCTACGCTTCTGCTTGAACAGAACCAAAGCTTTCAGAAAGACAGAGCAACTACTAGTGGCATATGCTGCAGGATCACAAGGAAAGGCTATCTCAAAGCAGACTATTTCTAAGTGGATAAGCCACTACATTCGTTTCTGCTATTCACAACATGGCAAGCCAGTGCCTAAGGGCATCAGGCCACATTCAACCAGAGCAGCAGCCACTTCAGCAGCTTTCTTCATGGGAGTGCCAACTAAAGACATTTTAGAGGCTGCTACCTGGAGTTCAGTGCACACCTTTACAAAGCACTATCATTTACCACTCTACTCTAAATCCAGGGCAGGCTTTGCCAGTGCAGTTCTGCAGGGCCTCATAGCTGCTCCTAATGCTATATTAGCTCCAGCCTCCCAACCATAGCTTTGGGATTCAACCCAAGTATAATGACTGCAACACTGAAACACGAAGAACATAGTACAGTTGTGTACACTTACCATAAATGTAGATGTTCGAGTGTATTCCCTGTTGCAGTCCAGGTTACCCACCATCCCCCATATCTTTGCTGGAACTTATCTGCATTTCTCTAATCTATACAACCTATGTGCTGTATTTGCTTGTAGATGAAGGTATAATATATTCTGGTGCATGCATGTTTTATTGGCATGTTTTTCAGCCTACCGTTTTGGGGGCACCTGACATCTGGGGCAAGAAAAACTGACGAAAATGGCATCAGCTGCATCTTTTATACCCATGGCGCACTGATGTCAGGGAAGAGGCGACAGCAACCGACGCCGGACATAGACTTTGGAATTCAGGCCGACTGAAAGTAGCCTGCCAGCAGGATAAACCCAACTGTAATGACTGCAACAGTGAATACACTCGAACATCTACATTTATGGTAAGTGTACACAACTGTACTTTACATTTACTGGATGTAAACAGACAATTAAGTTTTTGCCTGCATAGAACAAAAGACATAAGAAAAGCAAACCAGTTGTTTGTTTTCTTTATTGACTTGAAGTTGGGAAAACCAGTTGCCAAAGTAACTTTAGCCAGATGGCTAATTGATTATATTTCATTTATGTATAATAAAATGGGTGTTACCTTACCATAACCAGTATGAGCTTATTCAACTAGATCCATGGCAACATCTTCAGTTTTTTCTTTCCAAGACGTCCATGGATGCATACGCGCAGCAGCTATTTGGGCTACTCCCCCTGCCTTTAACCCATGACAAATTGGATCTGGTCTGCAAAGGTAGAGCGTAATTTGATTTAACTCTGCTCAGGAGCATCCTTCCTTGAGTCCACCTGGGATGTTAGGTAGCTGGGGATTCTGTATTATCAGTTGAGGACAGAATGAAAATTGACATCAGATAAAGAAGTTACGTACTTAGCATAATGTTCCATCTGTGTTGTCCATTTTCATTCTTCATCTTCCATCCTTTGCAAACTTCTGGAAGAGTGAAATTTAAGGCGATATCACTGTCCTTTGTACTGATCTCCAGATATAGTCTTTTTATGTATTGATTGCATTCATAGTGAATATTTCCTTAATGGCAAAACAATCAGCAAACAAGATCTGAGGTGACTTAGGGTTGGTGCATTGTGGGTAAGGGAGAAGCTTGAGAGTTTTTGGTTGCCACGGGCTTTAGCAACGGCTGAGTCGGATCCGAGGGATCGGGATCCAAACATATCAGGTGAGGAGGAATGAAAATGGACAGCATGGATGGAAAGTTATGGTAAGTACATAACTTTATTTTTGTTTAACACACTGCCTTACTGGCAGTACCCATCCACCATTCGCATATCTTAAGTGTACATTGTTTGGTGTTTGAGTTGCCACTGAGTAATGCTGCTGTATTTGTTTTGTGTGTATGTGTGTGTTTATGGTTTAGAACCATCAAGAAATGGAGGAAAATGCCCTTAAACTCGACCACAACCAAATAAAAAAAAAAGCAATTGGCCATCCAAAAGGATAATCCAGAGAAATTCAATATCCACTAACGTCTTTTATTAAACACAAAACAATCCACGTAAAACAGAGTTCATCATGTTTTACGTGGATTGTTATGTGTTTAATAAAAGGTGTTGGTGGATTTTGAATTTCTCTGGATTTTCCTTCTTTTTGGTGCCCAATTGTTTTTTATCTTGTTTTTTATCTGGTTGTGTTTATGGTTTGTTTTTGTTGGTACTGGAACAGTAGTTGTTTGCTAAGCTTGTGTTTCCATCTTCTCTTCCTGCTGAACCCTAGAAAACTGAGAGAGTCCTATCTGTGGATTGTAAGACGGTCCCTGTACTGCCAGCTGATTGGTCCATCACACCCTCACACAGGCATTGAGATGGACTTCTGAGCTTTAGTAGACTGTCAGAGGGAGGGTAATAGAGCACTACTACCCATATTGCCGGTAAGGCAGTGTGTTCTGTAAACAGCTACTGTTACAGGGAAGTAGGACTTGCGCAGCTGTGCTTTTATTCACAATTCTGTTGTACTTTCGACTGCCGCTGCTGTTAGGCTAACAGACTTGCAGGTCCACACCCCTTTGCACATGGACACATGGATCCCATGTTTGCTTGCTTCGCCTAGAGAGGCATTTCCACAGTGGTCACTTATTGTTAAAAACTTTTATCGCAGAATCTGTCAACAAAATGGTCATAATTCTGAGGAACAATTGAGGAAGCCCATCTGGTTCATGTGCTTTATATGTGAATTTTATTTTATGTTATTTGGTAACCCTGTAAATGGACTAGACTCAAATCTGTCTTCAGGGATAATCCAAGCATGCTGCCTGGTTAATTATATTGCTCAGGGTTACACAGTAGACAAATTGAGGCTTTGGATGTTAAAATCTGGACCACAAGATGAAGGTCATTAGAAGCTTTTTAATTGCTCCTCAGCACTAAATTGTCAGAGTGCCTTTTCCTCTCCACCTTCTGCCTACTTAGCCCGATTATTTCTGTTGTCTCCCCCTTTCTTTACTGCCTACCTTCAGACATGGCTCTCTCCCCTTTGTTCATTGAATATCTCTTTTCACAGTTTTGCTTGATCTCCATCCCATGTTTGCTCAACCTGTTAAGGTCTGACCCTGCTTTCCTTCTTTCTCATATATTCCCAATGGAGCTATTGTTACTCTTTCTTAACCTCCTAGCTCCCTTTTTTCAGCTTATGACTTTAAACACTGTCATTGCTTGTGTTGCCTTTCTACTTGCCTTCCTCTGCTCCCTCCCACCTCCCCATCCTCCTTCCTTCTGCTTCTTGCATGCAGTTTTCCTTAATCATTAGCTTCACCTTCCTTTTTAGCAGTATTGTGGCCACCTGTTCCTCAAACCCTTGTCTTATTCCAAAGTACTGCATCCCTGATTCATCCTCCATAGATTGGTTTACTCCCTCAGTTTGTTCCCATTCCTTTAATCTTGAGCTTCTTCCTCCAGCTTATTATAATCCACTCCCCTAAAACCCTACAGCAGCAGTTTTGTCATCATGTTCTTTCCATCCCGGTCAACTTGAAAACACACATTTGTTTGGAATGTTTGCATTTAGCTAATGGGATCTTTACCTAAATATCCCCAAACTTTTATTAAGACCACATCCAGAATTATTTTCCTTTCTGGTATATTCCTGCACCTGTTAGCTGAAACTTTCATGGTTTGAGATGCCAGTTCACCTCTCACACCTCTATACTGCTGCACTTCTGACTATACCATCCTTCAGATGGGTCATTATAGTAGCTCATATAGAAGTAAAAGATCTCATGGCACTTAATGAAAAGATTAGGGGTCCTTTATTTATATGCAAAAGAACTGTTATTTACAACATATTTACAAATATCTCCAAATATGCAGATATACAAATTTGTTTACACATATTCATGATTTCCTAAATTGTCATCCCTATTAGACCCCCCCACTCCTTTTTCCATAACCATTTGATTTTACTTAATATTGTTGCTGAAATCCATTTGCCATTAAACATGATTTAATTTTTTTCTTTCATTCCATATAACCCATGTAGCATAAAATAACATTTTGTCTATTTTTTAACTTATTCTTTACTCCTATTTTTGTAATGTCCATATTTAATCATATCATTGTCCATTTTATCTACTTTTTATATCCTATAAAAAACTGCTCTTTACATAGCTTTCCCCGTAACATTTTTACTCTTTTACCTTTCAAAAACACACATTCCATAGTTTCTTCTTCTTGACAGCGTAAACATATTCTGTCAGTTTTATTTTTATATGGCATATTTCCTTTTACATCTGTGAGAATTTCCCATTGTTTTATATAATAATGTTTTACCATTATATTTGTATACCATACGTTTCTATCTTTTTCCATATTATTTTTATTTTCCACAAAAATATTTTTTCTTGGTAAGATTTTATTTCTTCATTTATTCACTCTTTTTTTCCTTTTTTATCATACCCCAAAATTTGTCATTCTTTTGTTTATACAATTTTACTACTTATCTCTCATCTTTTTCATTTATCCACTTTTAACATATTGTTCCAATTTAATGAAGCAGCATATACCAATGGGTTAATTAACACTAAACCTCCTTCCTCTTTTTGTTTTACAAACAAAACTCGTCTTTTTAGTGGGTTTAATATATACAACCCCATGTAAAAGAAAACTTATATCTGCAATAACTCCTTTTCAAATACTGTTGGCAACATAAATACACTTGCTAAGTATCCTGTTTTTCCCATCAGTACTGAATTTATCAAATAAGCCATATTTTTCCTGAATGTTAACTTATATGTTCTCCAGATAAAGACAGGTTTGTTTTGTCTTCTATTGCCCCCCCCCCCCCCACTGAATTATACTTGCATCTTTATTCCGAAGTTTTATACCAAACACAGAAATTTCATTCATTGTAACATATACTCTCATTTATGTAAATAACTATTTTTATCCATTTTTTTTTTTTTTTTGCAATTACTATAATGTCTTCTACATATGTTAACATAACTGGAATTCTTAAACTTTCAGGTGTTATGTACACCACCTGCTTCATTTTGTAATTTATTTCACATACTATCCCATTCATAACTAATACATTGAGTATGCATCTTATTGGGTATCCCTGTCTTGCACCACTTTTCATACAGAGGATGTAAAAAGTGTACACACCCTTGTTAAAATGCTAGGTTTTTGTGATATAAAAAAATTAGACCACAATCATTTCAGAACTTTTCCCACCTTTAGTGTGACCTACAAGCCTGTACAATTCAGTTGAAAAACAAATCTGTTAGGGGAAAAATATAAAAAATAAAAAATGTACAATAAGCTGGTTGCATAAATGTGCACACCCTTAAACTAATACTTTATTGAAGCACTTTTTGATTTAATTACAGCATTCAGTCTTCTTGGGTAGGAGTCTGTCAGCATGGCACATCTTGACTTGGCAATATTTGCCCACTCTTCCTTGCAAAAGTGTTCCAAATCTGTCCGATTGCGAGAGCATCTCTTGTGCACAGCCCTCTTCGGGTCACCCTACAGATTTTCTATTGGATTTAAGTCTGGGCTGTGGCTGGGCCATTCCAAAACTTTCTTCTGGTGAAGCCATTCTTTTTTTAGTTGGATGTATGCTTGGGGTCATTGTTGTGTTGAAAGGTGAAATTCCTCTTCATCTTCAGCTTTCTAGCAGATATGTGAAGGTTTCGGGCCAAAAGTGACTGGTATTTGGGAACTGTTCCTAATTCCCTCCACCTTGACTACAGCCTCAGTTCCAGCTGAAGAAAAGCAGCCCCAAAGCACGATACTGCCACCACCATGCTTCACCGTGGGAATGGTGTTCTTTTGGTGATGTGAAGTGTTGTTTTTGCGCCAAATGTACCTTTTGGAATTGTGGCCAAAAGTTCATCCTTGGTCTCTTCAGACTATGACACATTTTCTGACATGATTTTGGAAGACTTGATGTATTGTTTTGCATATTTTAGCCAGGCCTGGATGTTTTTCTGTGTAAGAAAAGGCTTCCGTCTTGCAACCTTACTCCATTGTCCAGACATATGGAGAATACGGGAGATTGTTGTCACATGTAGTACACAACCAGTACTTGCCAGAAATTCCTGCAGCTCCTTCAGTGTTGCTGTAGGTCTCTCGGCAGCTTGCCTGACCAGTTTTCATCTCGTCTTTTCATAAATTTGGAGGGACGTCCAGTTCTTTGCAACGTCACTGTTGTCCCATCTTTTCTCCACTTTTTTGATGATGGTCTTCACTGTGTTGCATGGTATATCCAATGTTGTGGAAATTGTTTTGTACCCTTCTCCTGACTGATACCTTTCAACAATGAGATCCCTTTGATGCTTTGTAAGCTCTCTGCAAACCATTTCTTTTGCTGTAGCAGGCAACTGAGTAAATGTCAAGAAAATTGTACTAGGACAGCTGAACTTTTTTGGGGGTTAATCAGTCTCTTTTTAATTGATGGCAGGTGTGTACCCAAGAAGACTGAATGTTGTAATTAAATCAAAAGGTGCTTCAACAAAGTATTAGTTTAAGGATGTGCACACTTATGCAACCAGCTTATTGTGCGCTTTTTATTTTTTATATTTGTTTCCTAACAGATTTGTTTGTTTTTCAATTGAATTGCACAGGTTATAGGTCACATTAAAGGTGGGAAAAATTTTGAAATGATTTATTGTGGTCTCAGTTTTTTACATCACAAAAAACTGGCATTTTAACAGGGCGTGTGTACACCTTTTATATCCACTGTATGTGTGTCGTGACTTAACCAAACATTTACAAGTATTTTTACTTTTATTACTGTTCTCTGACTTACATAATTTCTTAACTTTCTCGCTTATATTCTTTTATTATTGCCCATAAGATTTCATGTCCAGTTGTATCAGATGCCTTATTAAGGTCTCCTATCATGATTTTCACTTCTTTTCTAGTCATGATATCATCCGCAGTTTCTTTTAATAATTCTTGACAACACTTCCCCTTTATACTATATATGCTATCTTTAATGTTTTCCATTTTAGTTTCAAATCTGTCTGGTATTATTTTCATAAAGATGTTATTATTCAGTACTGTCAGTCTCCAGTTAATTGTCTTCTGTGTTCCTTATTGTTTAGCCCCTTTTTGAACTGCTAGAATAAAAACACATCACTCACAGTGGATATCTCATAACACCAAAGATCTTTTAAAATAAAGGGATAAGGCATGGTTACACTGGCTAACTCACAGACACCAGGATACTTTAACCCAATACAGACTTAGAAATAAAACTAAATCTCAAGTAAAAGCAGATAAAAGTACATATTATATCACTGCACAACAAAAGTTCCATAATATCCCCAAAAAATTCTGGTTTACCATTGGCAAGCTCCTTCATCCTGGTAATAACAGCTCTCCTACCCCTACCACATCCTCCTTAGGGGAATAACATAGCAACTCAGTTTAATTCTTTCTTCATAGATTCAATACACTCTTTTATCACATGTAACCAAAATATATTAAGGATCTCCTTCTATTCCTATGTTGCAGTATTCCACATAGGGGTTTACCCTTCTTCTTTTGCGTGCGTCCGGCCAGTATTCCAAAGTTTTTCAGTCCCTCCTGGTGCATCTGACGTCTGAAAGGAACGTGAGCCATAAAAGTGACGTCTGCACGCACCAGCCCTCAGAACTCTTAAGCCGCCAGTCGTACGCCAGGTGTTCCTGCTTACTGCTGTTGTCAGATAAAATAATTCAGATAATTACCCCATGTGGGAACCTTTCAGTCCTTCTTACTTAAACTAACAATGTGAAGTTGTTAAATCTCGCCGTTTATTCTCACTGATGGGTCCGGAGCTGATCCTCGGCTCCGACACGGCCTATAGCAAAAGCTCAAGGTTTGCCAGCAGCTCAAGACCAAGCCCCTTATCCCACAATGCACTGCTGGAATTACCCCAGATTAGTTTGTTGCAGCAAGAGATCTCTGTAAGCCAGTCAGCTCGGACCATATTTTGCTTAAATTGCAAGTTTAAAAATTTCTTTCTCCTTCTTTTTTATATATATATGATTCTCTATCTAGTGTGTGTGTGTGTTTCACGTTAAAATACTGTAGTATGTTAGATTGTAGTAGGTAGTGCCCTGTGTTGGCTTAGTTTCTTAGAGTGTTGGGCCTTTTGTTAGCCCTATTTAGATTTAACAAATTTCTTCTTGTTATTAATACTTTTTTAGTGTGGGTGTAGTTAGCCCTGTATTTAACCTCTGCAAGTTATTTCTGTGGTGTGCCTGTTTCAAACTTTGATTACTCTTTGAACATGTCGGATTATTGGGAGGAAGTCTCATCCCAAATCGGGGTTTAAAAAATGTCCTGATTGTGGACAGAAAATGTCTGTCACTGACGGGCATGTCCAATGTGTTTACTGTCTGGGGGCTAAACACCTCCAAGACTCTTGCAGTATTTGCCACTCTTTTTCCTCTAGGGTACTCTTAGAGAGAATAAGAAAACGTATTGATAGGGGGTTGCTACAGCATACTTTCTCTGAAGCGTTGGGTAGCCAGGAAGGTGCTAGCACTTCCTCAAAATCATCTAAATCTTCTGGAGATTCAAAAAGAATGGAGAGTACAGGGTCATTGGTTCCACAGTCTTCGGAACAGAGTGTCCCTTTGGTTCGGAGCCAGCTCCTAGTCTTGGAACCGGTCTCTGAGGTTCCCTCATCTCCTCTGCTCCATTCAGCACCTTCGGTGCATTCCTCGAAGTTTTCGGTCAGCCTCTCAGATATGGATATGGATCGGCTAATGCAGAAGCTTCTACGGGCACCAGGACTTGCTAAATTGTCAGCCCCGACCCTTTCGTTGCAGCTGAAGACCATTGAACCGGACTTGACGGCTTGTCCTCCGAGCCGTACTGGACTCTCTGAGCCAAAGGAGCCCACACCAATAGTTGTCGAACCTATGGAACCGAGACCCACACTGGTGTTATCGGTTCCATCTACTCGGACGTCCTCGGCGCCGACTGAGGGCGCTAGGAGCCGTCACTCACCTGTCTGGTCCGGGGAGGATAGTCGGACCGATTCGTCCGTGCCGACTCTTCCTCTCGGGGCTTCGACTCGGATGAGCTCAGCTCCTACCTCGGGCTCAGAGCCCATGGTTTTGGTGCGGGAGGATCGGGCGGTCCCTCCGGATCAGTCTACCCCTTCTCATCGGAGCCATGGTGCTTTCAATGCCATGAGGAGAGTCCTGTCTCCTAAGACATCGGCATCAGTTCAGGCTCCCTTCTCCCCTCAAGCACCTGAGTCCGCTTCTATGTCTACCGGTCCCCCTAAGCGTAGAGACCCTGAGCCTCAAGTAGCCCCACAGGGTGCCCCCTGTTCTTCCGAGACCTCCCCAGATCTCCCCACTGAGGAGGTACCCAGGAAGAGACTGTGCAAGAGGAGGCAATTGGACTCCCCACAAGAGTCTTTGACATCCGATACTGACTTGGATGAGTCAGAAGGGTCCCCTCGATTCCCCCTCTGAGGATATCTCCTTTGCGGAGATATTAGAGATCCTGAGTCAGAGGGGCGATTGGCAGTCCAAAACCTCTACTGAGGACGAGTCATTGCTCTTGAAGGCTTTTGGGTCTCAACCTTCCACTTCTTGGGTGTCTCCGCCTTACAATGAGCTCAAGGGACAATCTCTCATAAGGCGTGGGAGTCACCGGAGGCCATGGAACCTGTTCCTCAGAAGCCGAATAAGTTCATCTCTGCCCCAGTGGACAAAGCCTTTTTGACCAAAGGAGTGCATGTTGATGCCATGGTGGTAGCTGCAGCCACCAAAAAGGAAGTGCCTGAAACATCCGCATCTATCCATCCTCCTAACAGAGATTCTAGGATCATGGATAGATATGGGAAATGCATGTTTAGTTCAGCGACTTTTTCTCTGCGATCACTGAACTATTTAACCCATTTCACAAGACTACAAAGAGATCTCCTGAAAGAGCTAGGAGATACTCTCCAGAGTACGGTAGCTGCAGGGGTTGCCGACAAGGTCAACACACAGCTCGCTACCCTAAACTCTGTTGTGAACTCATCCATGCGTCTCATATCTTATGCAGCTGATGGTTCAAGTAGAGCCGCTAGTTCAGGCATTGCTCTGTGGAGACAAGCCTGGATGCATCTCTGTTCTTTTGCGGAGCCCTTTAAGTCTTCCTTTATCAACACCCCATTTGATGGCTCATCACTGTTTGGGCCTAAAGTAAAGGAAACTTTAACCAGGTGTGAGCAGGAAGGCAAGACCCTATCTGCCGTTGGAGTCAATTTTTCTACCCCTACTTGGCCCTATCCCAAGAGCCCTAAGGGCGGAAAAATGTGGTTCCGAAAAGCACAGGGAGCCTTTCAGGAAACACGTGGAGAAACCCCCTCTAGAGGCAGAGGAGGTCCGCAGCAACAGGGTGACAGAGGCCAGTTCTCTGGTCAGCCGTACCAGCGCTCCTGAAAGGAGGCCCAGCTGTCAGGCTCTGGAGGCAGTCGGGGGTCGCTTATCTTTGTACCCAGAACCATGGCTAAACATAACGTCAGAAACATGGGTACAAAGCATCTTTTCCAGAGGATATTTCATACCGTTCTCTTCCCCTCCCACTCCTGTAAACAGAATCCCAGATGTTCCACCCAGTCTCAGGGAACAAGCAATCGTAGAGGTCCACAAATTGCTAGAAAAGAGTTATCTAACCAGTCCCAGCAGACCAAGTTGGATTCGGAACTTACTCAAGATTCTTTTTGGTACCAAAGAAAACAGGGGACTGGAGACCTATCTTGGACCTCAGCAGACTCAACCAATTCGTAAAGAAAGAGAAGTTCTGAATGGTCACGCTTCAGTCCATTCTTCCCTTCCTAGAGAAAGGCGATTGGATGTGCTCCATAGATCTCAAGGATGTGTACTATCACATAAAGATGAATAGACATTCCAGGGATCACCTGCGTTTTCGGCTGGGAGCCAATCATTGCCAGTTTCGAGCCCTTCCCTTTGGTCTCACTACAGCCCCTAGAGTGTTCACCAAATGCATGGCAGTGGTCACGGCTCACCCGAGGCATCTAGGATTCCAGGTGTTTCCATACCTAGACGATTGGCTCCTCACCGCACTACCACCAGGCATCAATTGACTCGGGAAACACAATATACTCTGGCACTCTGCCATCAATTAGGCATTACAATCAACTTCGAAAAGTCTGCCTTATCGCCATCGCAGCATACCGTTTTTATAGGAGCAGAGTTAGATACCTCAACCACCACTCTACATCTTCCAGTCGAAAGAGTCTCACTTCTTCGCCAACATGTCAACTCACTGGTGTCAAAGAACAAAGCTGCAGCAGCAGAGGTCTTGAAGGTGCTAGGTTTGATGGCGGCAGCAATCCTGGCTGTACCACTCGCAAGGATGCATATGCGAATCCTTCAATGGTTCCCTCTTTGCTCAGTGGTCTTACCAAAAGCTACCGATGCACCACATGATTCTCATCACAGATTCTTGTAAGAGAGACCTTCAGTGGTGGTTGGCGTCTCTTCATGTCACAATTGAAAGACCTTTTGCCCCCCCCCCCAGTAGCCACTGTGACCACGGACGCTTCCCTGATAGGGTGGGGGTGGCATTTTCAGGGAAAGACTGACCAAGGCACATGGACGGATCAATAGTCACATCTGCATATCAATGTTCTGGAGTTGAGAGCGGTACTTCTGGCATTGCAGTACTTTCAGGACTCTCTTCCTCTAGGGACAATTGCAATTCAGATGGACATGTCAGTGGTCTGGTTACTTGAACAAGCAAGACGGAACCAAGTCTTACCCCCTTTGTCGAGAAGCCCTCAGGGTATGGCACTGGGCTGTGTCGTGCCAGCATTTTGTGTTGGCAACGCACATCCCGGGGAAATCCAACGTGATAGCGGACAAGCTGAGCAGGGCAACACTGTTGCCTCACGAATGGTCTCTCAACCAACGAGTTGCGGATTTGATTTTCCACAAATGGTGCCAGTCTTGCTGCGACCTCTTTGCCAGTCACATCAATACCAAATGCAGTTGCTACTTTGCCCTAATACCACCTCCAGGACATTCCCCGAGAGATGCACTCATACTCTGTTGACCCCCGGGTCTCCTATATGCATTCCCACCTATTCCATTGATACCAAGGTTTTTACAGAAAGCACAATCGCTGGGAAGGACAGTTATCCTCATAGCCCCCTACTGGCCTCTACAGATTTGGTTCCCCTTCCTTCACCATTATTTTCTGGAGGATCCATGGATCCTGAACCCAGTTCTGGACCTTCTGACACACCCATCAGGGGATCTCCATCCTTCACTGCAGTCCCTAAAGCTGACTGCTTGGCTAATCCACTTCTCCTAATTGCCAGGCTTCATTCACTCTCAGATGATACAAGACAAATCCTTTTGTCTTCTCACAAGCCATCCACCAGGAAACTATACCGCAGTAAGTGGAATAGGTTCTCAATGTGGGCCAATATACAGAAAATCGACCCTTTCCAAGCTCCTCTATCGTCCATTTTAGAATGTTTGACAAAGATTTTTACAGAAGGGGCAGCAGCTGCCACAGAGTCCAGTTTGCTGCCATATCAAATTTCCACCTTTAATTCGATGGGTCAAATGTTATGGGCCGTAAGTTATCTAAGGCTTTTCTTAAAGGTGTTTTTCACATGAGACCTCCTGTCAAAATCCCTTATTCTCCCTGGAATTTGAATTTTATGCGGTCTCAAATAATTCTTCCCCCCTTCAAACCAGCATCTTCTTGTGATCTCAAATATTTGTCCTGGAAGACTATATTTCTAGTGGCCATTACTTCTGCCCGCAGTGTGTCAGAACTTCAAGCATTATCTATCAGACCTCCTTACATGATTTTCCATGCTGATAGAGTATCACTCAGAACAAACCCTTCCTTTTTGCCTAAAGTCTGTTCTGAATCAAATATCAATCAGGTCATTGAGTTGCCAGTCTTTTTTTTTCCCATCCACTCTAACAAATTGGAATACATGCTGCATAAACTTGATGTACACAGACAGCTCAGAATTTATCTTGATAGAACTTAGGAATTTAGAAAATCAGATAAACTTTCCGTATCATTTTCGGGGCCAGAAAAGGTAATCCAGTGGCTAAAACAACCCCATCTAAATTGTTATCTGATTGTATATCCTTTGTTTATGCGAATGCAAACATGCCATTGACACACAGACCTAAGGCTCATTCTATCAGAGCCGTTTCTACGTCTTCTGCCTTTCAAGCTAAATTGCCCCTTGACAATATTTGTGCTGCAGCCACTTGGTCTAAGCCTCATACCTTTATCACGCACTACAAAGTAGAAAAGGCTTCCAGGGACAGGTCTTCCTTTGTTTCTACGGAACTGAAAAACATACTTCCATGAGCCACCCAAGACTGAGGGTGCTAGGGACGCTACCCATCAGTGTGAATAAACGGCGAGATGTAACAACTTCACATAAAGAAGTTATGTACTCACCATAACATTCCATGTGAGTTGTTTATCTCGCCTTTATTCTCACGTCCCTCCCTCCTTCCCCCTCCTGGCTGACAGTTGACTTAGAGGCGAGTACCATCCTGGTTATTCAATACTACTACTTCCCCTTTGGGAAGTGCTTCCTTGTAGAAAAAGAAAAAAAGGTATATATATATATATATATATATATATATATATATATATATATATATATATACTCGCAACAAACAAAATCTGAGGTAATTCCAGCAGTGCATTGTGGGATAAGGGGCTTGGTCTCGAGCTACTGGCAAATCTTGAGCTTTTGCTATAGGCCGTGTCGGAGCCGAGGATCGGCTCCGAACCCATCAGTGAGAATAAAGGCGAGATAAACAACTCACATGGAACATTATGGTGAGTACATAACTTCTTTTGTGTTAATGTCATCCGGAAGGGGCAAGTGTAAGTGTGACCCGCAGATTCAGCACAAAGACACACACGATCAGTGCCTTTTTTGCTTAGTAAAGGAACTCTACCACGAAAACCACCTTATCTGTAAGGCGTTCATCCCTAAAACAATACTTCGCCGCTTACAGGCTAAAAACCTTTACCTCGAGAACCAGCACTTTAAGCAACTCACACTAAGGATGGAAGACATTTCCAACCCCCTGACAGAACCACCTAAGAAAAGGCCCAAAACCACACGGCCTTCTCTGGCTGTGCGCGTCTACCTTCTGTACCTCCGCCTGTGGCTGTCATTGGCCTGTTAGAGGAATCGGCTACCGCCAGCCAGGATAAAGCGGGTACCCACGAGGAGGCCATACAATCCCGAGCGGACGGCAAGTCCTTAGAGGCTTTACCGACACTTGCTTCAGACGTCGAGGGGGAACCCACCTTTCCTGCGGGTTTGACAGAACATGCTGACCCTATTCCTGTCTCAGGCCCGAGGTCCTCTCACGTCCGGACGCCTGCGAGGCAAGAAAAAACAAAAAAAAGCACCTTTCTCCACCACTTGAAGGCACCCCAGACTGGCAAGCTTTCAGCCATCTTCAATGCTTTCATGGCCTTATAGCCTACCACTGTTGGGAGCTCTGTTGTAGCCCCTCCACTCCTCAGTCCTAGTCCTCAGACTTCTGCCAGGGAAGAAGAGGGATTCTCTGATTCCTCAGAGGACCCCCTCCCTTACACCACCCAAATGTCCTCTTTCCTGGAGTATGGCTCCCCAGAGGAAGAGTCCATTGACCCTAACTCACCAGTTGAAGACTTAACCTTTACAGAAACCATTGGGAAAATGAGAGACACCTTTCAGTGGGAATCCTCTGTCATGACTGAAGTACAAAAGAGGTTTTATGACCTCATACAGATGGACTCCCCCATTCCCTCTACAGTTACACCCATTCTTCCGGCCTTCTTGGATGCCTTCTCATCTGCATCCCTCAATCCTGACTCACAGCCCCCTGCCCCTCACAACCAGAAAGGCTGTACAAAGTGCCTGAAAGTGAAACATTTCTTAAGTGTCCCCCTGCTGGCCCAGCCACTATTTCCATTGCTACTGATAGGGCTACCAAACTTCTCCCTACAACTACCTTGCTTCCTGCTGATAAGAACTGTAAGACTGTGGAACGCCTAGGCAAGAAAATTTACATGTCTGTTACTCTATCCTTCAGGCCCACCTACTACCAGCCCCATATGGCCAAATACTCTATAGCCTTGCTAGAGAAAGCCATTAAAGATTTGGCTGACATCCTTGACTGCCCAGCCAAAGCCTCTCTCATCTCCCAGGTGAACAGTCATTCTATTAGGTGTAGCTATGATGCAGTAGAGGCTTCCGCTAGGTCGGCTGAATCAGCCTCTGCTCTTAGAAGGTATGCCTGGCTTCGTCTTCAGTCTCTGCCTGATAACTTCAGGGTGAAACTCATTGATGCCCCCTCGATCCCTCTGTGTTATTTGGTTCCAAGGTGGCAGATCTCTTCACATCTTTACAGCAAAACAGGAAAGAAATGCAGGACCTTAAACATCTGCTAGTTTCTCCCATACCCAAGTTCCATAGGAACTACCCAGCCAAGACTCAGTTAATTCGAAAACATGCATGACCGATGCCTGCCTCCAGACCTAGGATACCTCCTAAAAAGTAAACTCCCCTGGCTAGAGCTTCCCCAGCCCCTAGCCAGTGGACCCCCTTTCAGGATAAGGCAGATAGTGTTTGACTACCTGCCAACCTTCCTGAAACCCTTTCTCACCTCCCCCCCACCCCTGTCTGTCTGACTCTCTTACTGTCTCCCTGCCTGGTCCCACATAATCACAGACAAATGGGTTCTGTCCATCATCCGCAATGGCTATTTCATGTTCTGGATCTCCATTCCAGTAAGAAAGGGTGCCCTTCAACCTCCCAGCAATCAGCTCCACCTCCTAAAACCTGTGTAACTACAAACTTTACTGTCCCAAGGCACCATAGAACCAGTGCCTTCGGAAGCAACAAGAAAAGGATGCTATTCCAGGATTTTTCTGGTACCCAGAAAAAAAGACCATGGAGACCCATCCTGGATTCTTCACTGTTAAACCCATTCCTCAAGGTCCCTACCTTCAGGATGCTGTCTCTTCCCCCTGCTTCTGCCCCATGGGTTCATGGTGACCCTAGATGTAAAGGATGCTTACCTACACATCCCAATAAAGCCCACCTTCAGGAAATACCTGAGATTTTTGGCAGGCTCTTCCCACTTTCAATTCTCGGCCTTGTCATTTGGGCTTTCCACTGCCCCAAGGGTATTCACAATATTTCTGGCTCCAGTCATTGCCTATTGCAGAACAAAGGGAATCCAAATATTCCCTTACTTAGACGAGCTATTTCTCCAAGTGGACAATAAACAGACCCTCCTCCTTCACACTCAGTTTCTCCTGACTCTTTTACAGTCTCTAGAGTTTCAGATAAATTTCCCAAAGTCCCATCTGGAGCCCACTCAGGACATTGTTTTCCCAGGGTTCAGGATTCGAACAGACCACCTGCTCAACATCCTTTGGGTACGAGAACTTGACTGCAAGACCATACCTGAGGCTCCTGCCACTATACCCATGCTTCCCTTGGCAAGACTGCACATGAGAAAGCTACAGTGGTATCTTCGGTCAGTCTGGACCCAGCACAGCCATCTGCTGGAATTCAGGGTCCACCTTCTACCTTACCTGAAACAAGAACTTTGCTGGTGGTTGTCACAAGTGACCATGAATCCAGGCCTTCAATATATTCACTAACCAGTTGAATAAATCCACTCCATTAGCATCAGTCATTCAATACGCAGATGACTCCACTCTCATATGTAATGCATCCTCCACACCACTGCTATAAGAAATCACACAACGATCCTTTCTCCAATTGGAATCTTGGCTTTCCAAAGCTAACCTTCTACTGAACCCTAACAAGACCAAGCTTATGCTTTTTCACCCCACTAAGTCATCTTTACCAACAACCTCTTTTCAGATACTTTCCACTAACAATACAGTCATAAACACTGCCTCTCAAACTAAGTTTCTAGGTGTTATTAATAAATTGAAATTCAATATTCATCTATCTCAATCTATCAGAAAATCTCATATCAAACTTGGCTCTCTACCACATCAAACCATTTCTTACAAATCAATCCAGATTAGACATTACTAGGACTCATTTCCTTTCTTCTCTATTCTATGCCTCCTCCCATCTTTACTACACTTGGCAAAACTGAACTTTCCAAACTTGAATCCTGTTATAATAAAATATCCAAATTCGACACTGACTCCCCATCACAGGTCACACCACTGCTCCTCCCTACAACAGTTAAACTGGTTAGAACTCCCCAATTACCTAACCTATACTCATCTCATTTTTACCCACCACTTAGTAAATCAGCCTGACACAATCCCAGCATTACAACACTTACTCAAGCCCTATAATAGTACTCACCACCTCTGATCTACACGTAAAACTCTCCTGCAAGTCTCCAAAAGTAACAACAGAGCTGGGGATTCCCTCTATTCTCACTATATCTCTGAAATCTGGAACACAATTCCCGAACATATATTAAATGTCACTAACAATTCAAGAAAAACCTAAAGGACTACTTATGTAGCCACCAGATCTGCTCCTGTATCACCAGGGTAATCTGTTCCCTATTTTGCCTTCTCCACTATCTTTAACCCCTTACTTTCTTCTTCTTGTAACCCCCTCCTCTTTCTTATCCACTTTAATCCTGGCTAATAACCTTTACTTTCTCTCAATTTTTCCCTCTATGAAATAACTCTTCCTTTCTAACAATTTGATGTTATTTTTGTATCAATGTATATATTTTTATATCCTATAGATTTGATGTTACATCTAATGATGTTAATGTATAGTTATACTTCAAAATATTTCTGTATTTGTTTCATTTATTTTATTGCCTATAATAAGTACTGTTTTTATGGAGCTTTTCTTCCCAGGTCTCCGCTGAAAATGGGCTCACACCCAGACGGACTATCCCGGTTAACAAATGTAAAATAAATATGAATTTAAGCATTCCACTACAAATCTTTGTATATAAAACCTTTATTTAAATATTTATTCAAAATCTTTATTTTTTTTTTCTGATTCCTTAAATTTTTGTAGATTTCATACCCTATTCCATCTGGTTCAGTAGCCAAATCTATATTTACTTGCCCTAATACTTTGTCTAGCACATTTAAAGGAATCTTTTCCAACTCTTTGTTCTCTTTTTCTGTTAACTTTTTTTTTACTTTCCCTGTTTTTTTCAACACCTTATTTTTTCTTTAAACATTTCTTGCACATATTGTACTATACTGTCCAATCTTTTCCTTAGTTTTTCTGTTTCTCCTTTTAAACATTTTTTATTTCTCTCATTATCTTCCTTCCTTTACTAATCTGCTTAAGTAACTCAATACTACTCTTTTTCCTTGTAAAAATATATTTGTTTATATAACAATTCTTTTTTCTTGATTTCCTTCATATAATTAATTTTCTATATCAAAATACTTATGCTCTGGATTTTTTGATCCATCGTTGTGTTCTTTTATATTTTTTTCTCTACTTTTCTCACATCATATTGCCACTGAAATATGTTATTTTTTTTAATATTTTTTCCTTAAATATTATCCACCATTCTGACCAGGTTTTATAAAATATTCTCATAGTAATATGATCTTTCCATAGCTATATTTCTAATCTTTCCTTTTTCATTCCACACTTTCTCATTTATTCTTTTTAACCCTTTACCTATTGTTTTCCTATGTATAGCCATATTGCAAGATCAAAAAAATCCTGTTTCAAGTACCTCCCCTTCTCCTATAATTATACCTTCTGATACTTTAAAATAATCTATTTCAGTTCTCTACATACCCCTTTTGTAAGTCCATTCATTTTTGTCACAAAGTTTTAAATCACCACATCTTATAACTTCTCACAATTTTCTTGTATCATTTCCTTTTTACTCTTGGCTCTTAAGTCATAATTAGTCTTCATTATTGTAATATTCATATTTATCACTGCATAGTCTAAAATATGATAAAATAAGCTTTCTCTTTCTTTACATTTAGTATAAGCATATGGTATAATTTTATTTACTTGTTCTTTCCATTGTAAATTTACAATGGTTAATCTTCCCATTTTTGCTAAAGTTGCATCTAATATCTTTACTGTATTTCTATAGAATATGGCTATTACAGAACATTTCTCATTTCCCAAATTCCAAATTATATTTTCTCCCCATAATTTCACTGTAATCTTTCATTTGTTAAAAATCTTGTCTTCTAATACAAGTACATCTGCAGTACATGTATTACACTGGTTCAAAATTCTTACTATATTCTTTTTTTTTTCTTACTATATTCTTAATACTGTTCACATTTACAGGAAGCACTCTAAAGTTTTAATTTTCCCTTTTCTTTACATTCATGGTTTCACAAGTTCATAGCTAATTACTAGGCTAGCTTTCTTAATAGAGCATTCTAAGCCTAGCCAATTTCCCTCATAAAGGTGATAATTAAATAATGTACCTTGTGTCTGTGAGTCGAACAGATTAACCATTTTACCAGCCCCCAGTCATTTTATGTATATATATATATATATATATATATATATATATATATATATATATATATTTGTATATACAGTGGATATAAAGTGTACACATCCCTGTTAAAATGCCAGGTTTTTGCAATATAAAAAAAATGAGACCATAATAAATAAATTCAAAACTTTTCCCACATTTAATGTGACCTATAGCCTGTATAGTTCAATTGATGTAAATCAGTAAATTTCAGGAAAATCCTACTAGGACAGCTGAACTTTATTTGGGGTTAATCAGAGTCTCTCTAATTGATGGCAGGTATGTACCCAAGAAGACTGTATGCTGTAATTAAATCAAAAGGTGCTTCAACAAAGTATTAGTTTAAGGGTGTGCACACTTATGCAAAAAGCTTATTGTACATTTTTTATTTTTTATATTTTTCTCCTAAGATTTTTTTTCAGTTGAATTGTACACGTTCTAGGTCACATTAAAGGTGGAAAAAGATTTGAAATGATTTATTGTGGTCTAATTTTGTATATCACAAAAACCTGTAATTTTAACAGGGGTGTGTACAATATATATATATATGTGTGTGTATATATATATATATATATATATATATATATATATATATATATATATATATATATATATAGTTTAATGTCAAATGTTTGAACAGCACAACATAATCCATTCAAAATATCGCCTTTGCAAAACCACTTCCTGCATACTAAGTAGGGTAGAATATTGAGTTGCATTTAGTGACAGAGTCACATTCGCACTTTTGACATTTAGTTTTGCAGTTCAGTACTGCAAATCATGTAACCTAACGTTTTTTGCAGTGGGCAAGCCCTCCTCACTCCCTGCAAATTGTATATGCCAACTCAGAGATCACACTATAGTAGGGAAAAGGTTAATTTCCCAGTCCGCACTGTACCATGATCTCTAGTCAAAACGTAGACCACATATGTGTGAATGCACAATGGCATTCGCTGTACTGAACTACTGAACACTCGCAGTAATGAAGGTCGGTAATATGGGAAAGAGCCTAACGACTTTTGACATTCCTGTGTTCGCCAAACCTTTATTCTACATTTTCATGGTGAATCAGGTATAGTGTGTGTGTGTGTATACTTGCATACAATTTTATTTTCACCAATTTTCTTTTTTTTTTTTTTCCTTTTGTACTTATCCCTTTAAATTTTGGAGGGTAACAACACAATTTGGTGTTGCTACCTCTTCATTGAAGAGATTTTGCTGAAATATCTCCTCATTGCCATAAACCAGTAAGTCATTTGTCGCTTACCATCCATCACTTGAAAAGGGTCTACCACCTTATCCAGTCTAACTGCATCATTCCGCTCCTATTCATAACAGCACTAACCCTCCCACCATCGCTAACTTCATCATCCGTTCGCACTTCCATTGCTCATTGCATTACACTTGCTTCTCCAAGTCGCCTTCAAGCTAAGAATGGAAACAGGAAGTGCATTTACAAAGTGTATCGTCATACAAAAGAGTAGGGGAACCCCCCCCGATGCCTTGGAAAAATTTCCTGTAGTTGTATAAATGCCACCTCTGGTGTCCTCTGAAAAGAGGCTACTAACCTAGTGGGTCTAACCCGATCAGCAAAGGATAAATAAATAAAATTAATAGTTTTCAAATTAAGTTCTGTAATGACAATTTCTGATGTTCGTGTTTCACTGTTGCAGTAATTACTCTTGGGTTATCCTGCTGGCAGGCTACCCGCAGTCGGCCTGAATTCCAAAGTCCTGGTCCGGTGTCTGTTGCTGTCGCCTCTTCCCTGACGTCAGTGCGCCAGGGGTATAAAAGATGCAGCTGACGCCATTTTCTGCAGTCTTTCTTGCCACGCGGTGCCCGAAGCAAAAGCAGTTCACAAGTGCCGGTCAGCTGACTCCTGAGATTTTCAAATCCGAATTTCAGAACCGAAGTCTTCATTAAAGCTAAGAACCCCATTGGGGAAACTTTTTTCTTGCTCCAGACCGATGTCAGAAAAAGTTAACAACTGTATTTCTTGTGGGAAGCAAATACCTCATAAGGACTTTCATTCTTACTGTATTCCTTGCCTAGGCCCTGACCACGATGTTGCTAGATGTCGGTTTTGTGCTAGATTTAACCAACGCACTATTAAGCTTCGGTTTGATTTTGCATTTCATTACTTTGGCCGAAGGTTTAACTATATAATGCCGTCAGAACAGCCTACGACCGGAGTTTACAAAAAACGCAAGGACAAGGAAAAGGATAGGCATCCGAGGTCCAAAACCGACGACGAGGCCTCTGTTATGCCAGTTGCCGGTTCTCAGTGAGGCACTTTCGCAGCCTCTGGCGCCCGCTACCTCAGAGCCACAGGCCGCTTCCGACTCCCACGTGGAGCCGACTGGGCGTCTGGATACTCAAGGTATTGGACACACGGAAATCATTCCCTCAGATGGGTCCAGAGCCGCTGAGCAGGCATTTGCTTCTGAGGGTGTCTTCAGACCTACACAGTTATATGATAAACCATCTTCAGCTTCAAAGACTAAAGCCACTCTAAAGACAAAGAAACACATACAGCATTCTCCTACTCGGACTTCCATGCCTAAAAAACAGATGCTCAAAATGGCTGAAGACCTAATTACTTTGATCAGGGGTTCCCATCCCCCTCCTGATAAGAGGCCTAGGCAAGAGACAGAATATGATTCTTCTGATCAGGTTTCAATTTCCTCTGATTCCTCTTCTGAACAGGGATATTCTTTTCCTCCGTATGAGGATTCTGATGCTGAGGAATCCATTCCTTCAGCCTCTCCTCCTGAGGATTATTCTTTTGGGGAGACCCTGCATACCATGAAGGGAGCATTTCCACTGGGAGAGCCAAGATTACTCAGAATCTAAGAAAAGACTTTCTGCTACTACCTCAGCACAGACCCCTTGCTATTCCACCTGTTCAAGACCTTGTAGATATATTTTCAGAGTCCGGCCTGTCCCCTGACTCTTTACCCCCTGCATCTGCTAAGCCAGACAGATACTACAGGGTCCCAGACTCTCATAAATTCCTATATAGAAACCCCGCTGCTGACCCAGAAACTATATCTCAGGGTCCCAAAGGGGTCAAAGCTTCCACTGCAAAAAACCCTGTCCTCTCTGATAGGGATTCTAGGACACTGGACAGATGTGGGATAAAAGTTTACACTTCTGCTACCTTGACTGTAAGGGCTTTAAATTGTCAGTTTCATATGCTTAAATATCAGCAATACTTAATGTCACTGCTTAAACAGAAAATGTTGACAAATTCTGAATCTTCAGAGAACAAGGAAATGCAGGATTTAATGCATGCAGCTGAACAAGTGGGAAAGCATACTTTGCAATGTGGTTATGATTCACTGGAGGCCTCTTGCAGGGCTGCTGTTACATGTTCTGTTATTAGAAGGCATGCTTGGTTAAAGGAACAGAATCTGCTTGATCATGTTAAAGCAAAATTATTAGATGTTCCATTACAGCATAATACTTTGTTTGATGCTAAAGCAGATGGTGAAGAAAATGGAGGATAAAGCGAAATCCATGCAGACAGTTAAGGATTTTTTACAGGTACAGCCACCCAGATTTAGCAGGAACTGGCCTTCAAAAAATTGGTCCTTTCCAATGTCAAACAGGCCACAAAGAGGCAGATACAGACATCCCAGAGGCAGATCTCAGCCCCAAGGCTCATACAGGCCTAAACAATGGGGTGCTCCTACCTCCAAAAGCAGAGAAGACAAATCACAACCTTACAGGAAACAGTCCCAATGACTTTCCTCTGCCAGATCCAAGCACTTTTCTTTTGGCAGCCCCCTTAGGGGGAAAACTAGCACTTTTTCACCAAATTGGCAAATGATTACCCAAGACAAATGGGTCTTGAACATAGTGTCCCAGGGTTACAGGTTCCATTTTCACACACTACCACAGGCAAAAGCTATGCCAGACCGGCCACACTATCAATGGGCAGAGGCACAAAAGCAAATTACAGCCCTCATGAACATGAGGGCCATTCAACAAGTACCACAACAAGAGCAGGGGCAAGGATTTTACTTGAGACTTTTCTTGGTCCCCAGAAAGGACAAAACCTGGAGACCAATACTGGACCTATCTATACTAAACATGTTTCCGGAGGTTCCAAAATTCAAGATGTTGACTCTACAGCAGCTACTGCCCATGCTGGGCAAGAAGACTTGGCTCGTAACTTTGGACCTAAAAGAGGCTTACCTGCATGTCCCAATCAGACAATCTTGCAGAAGATACCTCAGATTCATAGCTGGCTCAATGCACTACCAATTCTCTGCACTGCCCTTTGGCTTATCTACTGCGCCCAGGGTCTTCCCAAAATGCCTGGCACCAGTAATTGCATTTTGCAGACAAAGAGGAATTCAAATATATCCCTACTTGGATGACTGCCTTATTCAAGCAGAGAACAAAGACATTCTTCTAAAGCATCTGGCGTTTGTAAAAAGATTACTAATTTGCCTAGGGTACACAGTAAACAAAAAGAAATCAAAACTAGTACCCTCTCAAGAGATAATATCCCTGGGTGCAAGCTTAAATACAACTGCCCAGATGGCTTATCTCACCCCAGACAAACAAAGGCAACTGACTTCTTACGTCAAAAAGTTGGCAACAAAGACCCCGTTATCTGCAAGGAAAATCCTGCAGGCCTTGGGCTTCATGGCATCCTGCATTCTACTAATTCCATGTGCCAGACTGCATATGAGGAAACTACAGTGGTATCTAAAAAGTGTTTGGACTCAGCATTGCCACAGCCTGGAGACAGTAATTACCCTCATTCCCTGCCTGCAACAGGAGTTTCGATGGTGGGCACAGGCCTGTCACCACAACAAGGGTCTGCCATTCACTTTACCCACAGCCAGACAGACACTGACAACGGATGCATCAGATTATGCCTGGGGGGCCCATATGACAGGAAAATGTATTCAGGGCACATGGCCTGCAAGCCAGATGCATCTTCATATCAATCAAAAAGAAATGATAGCTGTTCAGAATGCCCTGACAGCTTTCAAGGATCTACTTCATCCAGGACAGCTGCTGATAAAGACGGACAATACTACGGTCATGTGGTACATAAACAAGCAGGGAGGCACACATTCCTACCCCCTCTGCAGACAAGCAATGACCTTGTGGGGCACAGCATTGACTTATCAAGTTCATCTGCAAGCACAATTCCTGTCAGGAAAAACAAATACTCTGGCAGACGAACTAAGAAGAAACCTCATGGATCCTCACGAGTGGAAACTGGATCCACTAGTCTTCAGCATGATAACAAGGAAATGGGAATGCCCAGACATAGATCTATTTGCCTCCACTCACAACTGCCAATTACAGAGATTTTGCACAAGGATTTATCACAAACAAGCATGGAGAGTGGACGCCCTGTCCTTCAGCTGGAAAACCTAACAGTATATGCCTTTCCTCCAGTGCCTCTCCTTCCCAAGGTACTCCTAAAGGTCAGACAAGAGAAGCCAAAAATGATACTGATTGCACCAGACTGGCCACGCCAGCACTGGTACCCAATCATAAAGGTCCAGCATGGATATTGCCTCAAACTTCTCACTTGCTGACCCAACAAAACAATCAGATCCTGCACAGCCAACTCAGGACCTTAAATCTGGCAGCATGGCGGATAATGTAGCCATTCAGAACACTCCTCTTTCAAAAGCTGTTATGGATGTTATCTTGGAGGCCAGGAGGCCCAGTACAAGAAAATCTTATGCAGAAAAATGGAAGAGATTCTGTGCTTGGAACCAGGAACAAGGCATTGACACGTATGTACCAAATATTCCTCTGATTTTACAATACCTAACTGCTGGACAAAGGCCTTTCCTTTTCATCAGTTAAGATTCATGCCTCTGCCATTCCAGCCCATTACAATACAGAACCACCTATCTTTTCTCATCCTTTAATAAGGCAGTACCTCAGAGGGGCCAAAATCATTAGGCTTCCAAGGAGAGCACCAATTCCAGCATGGGACCTCAATTATGTCTTGGAAAAACTCACACTGCCTTCTTTTGAGCCAGCCTCAACAGCTGATATAAAATTCTTAACCTGGAAAACAGCTCTGCTCCTAGCAATAACCTCTGCAAGACAAGTCTCAGAGTTACAAGCACTCATGGTTGTGGAACCTTTTATTATTTTTCATCCAGACAGGGTTTCTCTGAGGACAAACCCAACATTTATGCCTATGGTGGTGTCCAGTGTGGCCCTCAACCAAACCATTCACTTGCCTACCTTTTATCCAAACCCACAGAACAAGGGTGAGAAAATTCTGCATTCTTTGGACATACACAGGCAGCTACGCTTCTTCTTGGACAGAACTAAAGCTTTCAGAAAGACTGAGCAACTTTGTGTCATATGCTGCAGGATCACAAGGAAAGGCTATCTCAAAACAGATTATTTCTAAATGGATAGGTCATTGCATCCACTTCTGCTGTTCTCAGCATGGCAAATCAGTGCCTAAGGGCATTAGGCCTCATTCTACCAGAGCAGCAGCCACTTCAGCAGCCTTCCTCAGAGGAGTACCAACCAAAGACATCTTAGAGGCTGCAACTTGGAGTTCAGTGCACACTTTTACAAAGCACTACCACTTAACTCTTTACTCTAAATCCAGAGCAGGCTTTGCCACTGCAGTTCTGCAGGGCCTCATAGCCTCTCCTAATCCTATTTAGCTCAGCCACCCATCCTCAGCTGTGGGATTCAACCCAAGAGTAATGACTGCAACAGTGAAACACGATGAACATAGTACACTTGTGTACCTACCATAAATGTAGATGTTCGAGTGTATTCACTGTTGCAGTCCAGGTTACCCGCCCACCATCCCCCTTTCTTTTGCTGGGGTTTATATGTACTTCTGTATTCTATACAACCTATGTAGTGTATTTGCTTGTAGATGAAGGAAATGTTACTTTAGTGCATGTATGTTTATTGGCATAATATATTTAGCCTACCCTTTTGGGGGCACCTGACATCTGGGGCAAGAAAAACTGAAGAAAATGGCATCGGCTGCATGTTTTATACCCCTGGCGCACTGACATCAGGGAAGAGGAGACAGCAACCGATGCCGCCGGACCAGGACTTTGGAATTCAGGCCGACTGTGGGTAGCCTGCCAGCAGGATAACCCAAGAGTAATGACTGCAACAGTGAATACACTCGAACATCTACATTTATGGTAGGTACACAACTGTACTTTTCTCCTTCCAGAGCTGCCTTATCGGTTCTCTTACTGTCAGTTTTTTGGCATTTACTCAGTTTGTTAATGAGGCATTTCCTTTAAGGTCTGGTGTAGTGTTGTTGACATTTCCTGTCTGATATGAAATTTCAATCATTAATGATCTGTCATTAATTTGACAGAAAACCACAATTTTATTATTAATACCATAAAAATTGCATTAGTTGGAACTGAATTGAATTGAAAATGCATTAGCTGGAATTGAATATTGTGTACTATTGATAATTTTGCAGGATAACAAGCTCACTGTTTCATATCTGAAGTTCCTTACACTCCATGCTTAAAGTATGTGTGAATTATTTCTCTTATGTTAGTTTTACGCAGTAACATAATACCAAATCATTTGTACTGTTAACAAGAATCAGTGTTGCATATCTTATGGTGCCTAGCTAGTTATGAAGCTAATTGTTGAGGAATTGCCATTAAACTAACACTGTGCACTCTGCATGCTTTTGATTGTTTACTTAGTTATTTAACCTGCTTGGATCAGTGTAGCAAACTGTGGACTGTTTCTGCCAGCATATTGCATTGCGTACTACTCTAATTCCAACACAGGGACCTTGTCACAAAATGCATGACCATTTTGTGCGCCTAGGCCCAGAATTTAGACTGGTAGTGGTGGTTAACATGACCGTTGCCATTTTTAACTTCTCTACCTTCACTGAGACTTTTTTTGGTTACAATAACTCCTAAGGATTGTTTTAGCTAATTATCCCTTTTGCATCTAATACTCAACTCACTCGTACTCTCCACGCTACCACTTTCTCACTAGTGTGAATTTGCCCCCCTGCCGTACATCTACATGCAGACATTAACCTCTCACACTGTAATTTATAACCCCTGCTGTCTGTCTGCTCCCCTACATCACCCCTTTAACTTCTCAATATATTCTATTTATCTCTTTCAGCCTGCCAGTCTGTTAACTTTTCCGACCCATCTGAACCACCCGCCAATACTCCAAACCATTCAAGATAATTGGTGGAAGTAAGCATAGAGGTTAACAACCTGCTCGCTGTTACAAACCATTGCATGTACTAGTGTGAAACCATCTCTTAGTGGTTTAACTCAATTATTTTCTATACTGCTACTGTATAACTTAGTCTGTTGTCTAACATGCTAGACTGTTGCTACGTGTGCACAGTGCGTGATGGTTCCAAAACAGTAGTTGCCTCCTTCCCTGTACTCCCCTAGTGCCTATAATTCCTAAGTACTTTGTAACGATTTTTAGAAGAGCAGTCTAAGTGCGCTCCCACTCTAGCTACGTTGTTGTAGTGCTCAGCTTCCAGAGCATTCCTAAGGAGACTCCATTTGTGTGTTCCTCCCTTCCCCCACCCCACTTTGACCAAGAACATTTCTGTCTGCAATTTAAAGTTTTTATCAGGAAAAGCTACCTGTAAAACAGTATATTGGCAGCAAAACCATAGTCTTACAACTAATTGCTGATTGTTTTTCCATTAGGACCACTGGGTCTCTGCTCTGCCCAGCTCTGTTCACTCTTGCTGTGCTCAGGCTCCCTCCACTCCCCTATCCCCAGTTCTCCCACACCCCAGCCACATCTGTTCTTATTTGGTACAAACCACACCTACCCTCTACCTCATCCAGTCATAAACAATAACCCATCCTCCTGACAGACTTCATGTCCCCTGCCTTAAGGGCAGTACCACCCAACTTTCTCTAACAAAGTATCATTATAATCGCTATTACCCTTCTCCTTCTCACTTCTGTAAAACTCAGTTATTTCTCCCTCTATTCTAAAACATCATGCTACTAATTCATGCAATATCTCTTCATATTGTTATCTTTCTCTCCTTACTTTCTACCACACCTGCTTACATGAACCTCCCTCCTACCTACTATGGTACCCTTTCACTTCCTCACTGTAACAGTCCTTATTATCTTGCCATCTCCTCCTCTATTTCAACACTACCTCCATTGATTTTGTCCCGTTTAATTAGTATCCTCTCACTGCTCACACAGTCTCTCTAACATACAACAGATATTATTTAAAACAAAGTCAGCACTCCTGGAACCACACACTTCAGCAACTCAAGTAAATCCTTGTAGTAAATGGCTGCAAAACACTTTGGGAGCGGTAAAAACATTTTTTATTAAACCAAAATAACAAAGAGATCAGCGCTTTCATCAAGAACTTTCTCAACTTCATCAGATAAGACCAAATTCAGAAAAACACTCTTAAGCACATTCTGCAAGAGCAGTAATTAAGTAATAAACCAATCCCATCACACTGACTAAAAAGGACCTCCCTGAACTCATAAATATTCATGAAATGCAATCATAAAAGTATTCTTAAAAAGTCACACATTAAAACCAGCATTTAAATGTTATTAAAATGCTGAAAATAAATGTAGATAAAAATACACACGTAATGTATAAAATCTGTTAAATGGTGTTTATATAAAAATAAAAGTATATATAAAAATGTATATAAATATTTTTTATATATTTTACCTTTCCGTTGCTTTTAGTTTTAACAGGCAAGCAATGGAGAGTGAATCATTTAATCCTGACCATTGCCCCGCATTTAGGCAGACCTGCCAAATGAATTCTTTCTTTTCCAAAAGCAGCCCCCATGGGTCACCTCTTTTATCCAAGTCAACAGTGTCCACAATGAAAATTTTGAAAGAGTGGTCTGATTTTTCTTTGAAAAGTATTAATGTGCTAGAATTTGATGAAACAGTCAGTTTCATCACAATCAGTGTCAGAGATTTATATACGGTAATACCGCATACTATATGCATGGAATAGTTTTGTGAATATTTGGTGGGTAAGGGTCTCCCCCAGCCACTGGTTAACACCTATGAGGCTTAGAAGTAGTACTCACAAATAATTTCATTCTATTCAATAATTAACTGTTTTTACGAATTGAAGGTGTGGCAATGGGATCAGTTTGTGGTGGTTTGTATGGCAACATAATTATGTTGGAATGGAAAAGGAGATTTTTAATGAATACCCCATAGTTTAAGTTCTGTACTTTGTATACACGGTTCTTGGACAATGTCTTTATTTGTTGGAATGGTCCGAGAGAAGAGATCCCCCTATTTTTAGAATATATCAGTGGCACAACCAGTTTTTTAAAGTTCACACATGAGGTTAACTGTGAACAAATATCGTATTTGGACATCTTACTGAAGAAAGTGTGTCAGTTGAAAGCCTTTGTAGCACAAATTCATAGGAAAGCAACCTATTCAAACAGCTTTCTGCATTTTGATAGTGCACACCCATTTAAACAAAAAATAGGGGTAGTAAAGGGCCAATTTGTAAGGGCAGCCTGGATGGTTAGTTTGATGTTCATCGTGTTGCACTGCTGCAGTCATTACACCTGGGTTATCCTGCCGTCAGGCGGTCCCGCAGTCGGCCAGAGTTCCAAAGTCTTGGTCCGGCGTCAGTTGCTGTCGCTTCTTCCCTGACATCAGTGCTCCAGGGGTATATAAGATGCATCTGACGCCATTTTCTTCAGTCTTTCTTGCGGCGTGGTGCCCGAAGCAGAAGCAGTTCGCAAGTGCCGGTCGGCCGACTCCTGAGATTTTCGAAGTTGAATTTCAGATCCGAAGTCTTCAATAAATCTAATTACCCCGTTGGGGAAACTTTTTTTCTTGCCTCAGACTGATGTCAGAAAAAGTTAATAATTGTATTTCTTGTGGGAAGCAAATACGTCATAAGGACTTCCACTCTTACTGTATTCCGTGCCTAGGCCCTGATCACAACGTCACTAGTTGTCGGTTTTGTGCTAGATTTAACAAACGCACTATAAAATGACGTTTTGATTTTGCTTTGCACTACTTTAGCCGAAGGTTCAATTATACTATGCCGTCGGATCAACCGACAACCACAATTCCGAAAAAACGCAAAGACAAGGATAAAGACAGGCATCCGAGGTCCAAAACCGACGACAAAACCTCTTCTAGGCCAGTCGCTGGTTCTCAGTGAGGCACTTGTGCAGCCCCTGACACCCACTACCTCAGAGCCACAGGCCGCCTCCGACTCCCACATGGAGACAACTAGGCCTCTGGAAACTCAAGGTATTGGGGCTACGGAAACTAATCCCTCAGATGGGTCCGGAGCCGCTGAGCAGGCATCTGCTTCTGAGGGTGTTTTCAGACCTTCACAACTTACCATTAAAGCAACAGCCAAGACAAAAGTACCATTAAAGACAAAGAAACAAGTACAGCATTCTCCTGGACAGTCCTGCATGCCTAAGAAACAGATGCTTAAAATAGCCGAAGACCTCATTACTTAATCAGGGGTTCCCATCCCCCTCCTGAGAAAAGGCCTAGGCAGGATACAGACTATGATTCCTCTGATCAGGTTTCCATTTCCTCTGATTCCTCTTCAGACCAGGGATACTCTCTAACCCCCTATGAGGACTCTGATGCTGAAGAATCTATCCCTTCAGCCTCTCCTCCTGAGGATTATTCTTTTGGGGAAACTTTACATACCATGAGGGAGCATTTCCATTGGGAAAGTCAGGATTATTCAGAATCCAAGAAAAGGCTCAGGGATTTCCTTTTACTGCTTCAGTACAGGCCCCTGGCTATTCCGCCTGTGCTAGATATTGTGGATGATGTGTTCTCTGAATCCAGCTTGTCTCCTAATTCTTTGCCCCCTGCACCAGCCAAGCCAGATAGGTATTATAGAGTCCCTGACTCTCGCAAGTTTCTTTATAAAAATCCTTCTGCTGATCCAGAAACTATTTCCCAGGGTCCAAAAGGGGTTAAGGCTTCCATTGCAAAAAATCCAGTACCCTCTGACAGAGATTCCAGAGCTTTGGATAGGTGGGGGAAGAAAGTTTACACTTCTGCAACTTTAGCAGTAAGGGCTTTAAAATGCCAGTTTCACATGCTTAAGTACCAACAATATTTAATGGCTCAGTTAAAACAGAAAATGCTTGCAAGCTCAGAAGCTCTTGACTGTAAAGATATGCAGGATTTATTGCATGCAGTTGAACAGGTGGGAAGACATACTCTGCAATGTGGTTTTGATTCTTTAGAGGCCTCTTGTAGAGCCGCAGTTACAGGTTCTGTGATTCAAAGACATGCTTGGTTAAAAGAACAGAGTTTACCTGATCATGGTAAGGTAAGATTATTGGATGCTCCTTTACAGCATGATACATTGTTTGGTGTTAAGGCAGAAGAGGTGTTAAAGAAAATGGAGGATAAAGCTAAATCTATGCAAACAGTCAAGGATTTCTTACAGGTACAGCCACCTCGATTTAGCAGAAATTGGCCAACAAAGAATTGGTCCTTTCCAGTGTCAGACAGGCCACAGAGAGGCAGATAGACGCCCAAGAGGCAGATCTCAACCCCAAGGCTCTAACAGACAACGACAGTGGGGCACCTCAACTCCAAAAAGAGGTGAGGACAAGTCTCAACCTTACAGGAAACAGTCCCAATGACTTCCCCCTTCGTACGCCAAGCACTTCCCTTTTGGCAGCCCCCTTAGGGGGAAAACAAGCACTTTTTTCTCAAAACTGGCAAACAATCACCCAAGACAAATGGGTTCTGAATATTGTGTCTCAAGGTTACAGGTTCCACTTTCACACTTTACCAAGGCTAAAAGGAATGCCAGACCTGCCACAAAATCAATGGACAGAGGCACAAAAACAAATTTCAGCCCTCATGGACATGAGAGCTATTCAAAAAGTACACAACAGGAACAAGGATGTTACTCAAGACTCTTCCTGGTCCCCAGAAAGGACAAGGACTGGAGGCCCATACTAGACCTTTCAACTCTAAATACTGGGTATTCCGAAATTCATAATGTTGACATTACAGCAGCTTCTACCCATGCTGGGCAAGAAGGCTTGGCTTGTTACTCTGGACCTCAAAGAGGCATACCTGCATGTCCCTATCAGACAAAATTGCAGAAGATACCGCAGATTCAAAGCTGGTACAATGCACTACCAACTCTCTGCACTGCCCTTTGGCTTACCTACTCCGCCCAGGTCTTTACAAAGTGCCTGGCACCAGTAATTGCATTTTGCAGACAAAAAGGAATTCAAATATATCCATACCTGGACGACTGCCTCATTCAAGCAGAGACAAAGGACATTCTTCTAGAGCATATGGCGTTTGTAAAAAGGTTGCTAATTTCTCTAGGGTACACAGTAAACGAAAAGAAGTCAAAACTAGTGCCCTCACAACAGATTATATTCCTAGGTGCCAGCTTAAATACAACGGCCCAGATGGCTTATCTCACGCCAGACAAACAAGTTCAGCTAACTCAATATTTTCAATTACTGGCAAAAAAGTCCCATCTCCTTGCAAGAAAAATTCTGCAGGCCTTGGGATTCATG
Organism: Protopterus annectens; assembly: GCF_019279795.1. NCBI lineage: Eukaryota > Metazoa > Chordata > Ceratodontiformes > Protopteridae > Protopterus > Protopterus annectens. The sequence goes on along the minus strand of NC_056744.1, from coordinate 1,243,576,147 downwards.
GCATCCTGCATACTACTAATACCATATGCCAGACTGCATATGAGGAAATTACAATAGTACCTAAAAAGTGTTTGGACTCAACACTCTCACAGTTTAGAAGCAGTAATACCAATGATTCCCTGCCTACAACAGGAGATTCGATGGTGGGCACAGGCATGTCACCTAAACAAGGGTCAGCCTTTTACTCTACCCACAGCCAGGCAGACTCTAACAGATGCTTCGGATTACGCCTGGGGAGCACACATGGCAGGAAAATGCATTCAGGGCAAGTGGACCACAGACCAAATGCATCTTCACATCAATCAAAAAAAGATGTTGGCTGTTCAAAATGCCCTAACAGCTTTCAAGGACCTTCTGCATCCAGGACAATTATTATTAAAGACAGACAACACCACAGTAATGTGGTACATAAACAAACAAGGGGGCACTCATTCTTATCCCCTATGCAGGCAAGCCTTGACCTTGTGGAACACAGCTCTAACGTATCAAGTTAATCTGCAAGCACAATTCCTGCCAGGAAAGAAAAATACTCTGGCAGACGATCTAAGCAGAAATATCATGGACCCTCACGAATGGAAATTGAATCCACAAATCTTCAGCATGGTAATGAAAAAATGGGGATGCCCAGACATGGATCTTTTTACCTCCCCACTGAATTGCCAACTACAAAAATTCTGCACAAGGACTTATCACACACAAGCATGGAAAGCGGATGCTCTCTCGTTCAGCTGGAAAAACCTAAAGGTTTATGCCTTCACACCACTGCCTCTCCTTTCAAAGGTACTCCTAAAAGCCAGACAAGAAAAAACACAGATGATCCTGATTGCTCCAGACTGGCAACGCCAGCACTGGTACCCAATCTTAAAGAACTTAACTCAAGGCCCACCATGGATTTTGCCTCAAATTCCACACCTTCTGACTCAACAAAACAATCAGATCCTGCACGGTCAGCTCAAAACCCTAAACCTGGCTGCATGGCAGATTCATTAGTCAAACAGGCAACACCTCTCTCTAAAGCTATTATGGATGTCATTTTGGAGGCCAGGAGGCCTAGCACCAGGAAAGCTTACTCAGAAAAATGGAAGAGATTCTGCGCCTGGAACCAGGCTCAAAGCCTTGACCCTCTTGTCCCAAACATTCCTCAGATTTTACAATACTTAACTGAGATGCTGGACAAAGGCCTATCCTTCTCATCAATTAAGATCCACGCCTCTGCCATTTCAGCACATAACAACACGGATCCTCCTTTATTCTCTCATCCCTTGCTAAAGCAGTACCTCAGAGGGGCTAAAAACATAAGACCGCCCCAGACAGCACCAACACCAACTTGGGACCTCAATTTAGTTTTGGAAAAACTGACCCTGCCACCTTTTGAGCCAGCCAATACAGCCGATCTAAAATTTTTATCATGGAAAACAGCTCTGCTCCTGGCAGTAACTTCAGCACAAAGAGTCTCAGAGCTACAGGCATTAATGGCAGTGGAACCTTTTATAATTTTTCGTCAGGACAGGGTTTCTTTAAAGAAAAGCCCTACCTTTATGCCAAAGGTGGTATCTAGTGTGGCTCTTAACCAAACCATCCATTTGCCAACTTTTTATCCAAACCCCCAGAATAAAGGGGAGAAACTTCTGCACTCTTTGGACATACACAGGCAGCTACGCTTCTACTTGGACAAAACTAAAGCTTTCAGGAAAACTGAGCAACTGTTTGTAGCATATGCTGCAGGATCACAGGGCAAGGCTATCTCAAAGCAGACTATCTCCAAATGGATAGGACACTGTATTCGTTACTGCTACACACAGCATGGAAAATCAGTCCTTAATAACATTAGGCCACATTCCACCAAGGCAACAGCCACTTCAACAGCCTTTCTCAGAGGAGTACCTACCAAGGAAATTTTTGAGGCTGCAAATTGGAGTTCAGTGCACACCTTTACCAAGCATTACCACTTTACCAAGCATTATCACTTGCCTCTTTACTCTAAATCCAGAGCAGGATTTGCCACTGCAGTTCTGCAGGGCCTCATAGCCAATCCTAACTCTTTATAGACCAGCCATGCAACCTTAGCTTTGGAATTCTACCCAAGTGTAATGACTGCAGCAGTGTAACACGATGAACATACTACAGTTTTGTACCTACCATAAATGTAGATGTTCGAGTGTTCACACTGCTGCAGTCCAGTTACCCTCCCTCCATCCCCTCTGTCCTAGCTGGACTTATCTATACCTTTCTATCCTATACAACCTTTGTGGTGTATTTGCTTGTAACTGAAGGTATTATTTTTATTTTTTATATATATTTTTTATTAGCAATATATTTCGCCTACCTACTGGGGGCACCTGACATCTGGGGCAAGAAAAACTGAAGAAAATGGTGTCGGATGCATCTTATATACCCCTGGCGCACTGACGTCAGGGAAGAAGCGACAGCAACCGACGCCGGACCAAGACTTTGGAACTCTGGCCGACTGCGGGACCGCCTGATGGCAGGATAACCCAAGTGTAATGACTGCAGCAGTGTGAACACTCGAACATCTACATTTATGGTAGGTACAAAACTGTACTTTTGATAACTTAGATGAGTGTAACCATTTAAGAGAGGGATGAACCTGAAATGCATTTTAGAGTCTAACAGAAACATTGTACATGCAGGGTTTATGAAAAAATGTGGTTCCTGTTCTTAGTATAGTTTTGTGATGGAAGGCAACAAATTCTTGGTTAATAGTTTTAAAATACAGGTGAATAAGAAGGTGTACTGTCATACTGAAAGAGTTGTTTGTTGTGCAGTGTGCAACTCGTGAATGTTTTTATGTCGGAAAGACAGAGGAAATTTCAAAACAGAATTTATGAGCATTTAAGGGATATCAGACTTGGGAAATCCACAAATGCCTTGAGTAAGCACTGCACAGAAAAATCAGACCACTCTTTCAAATTTTATATTGTGGACACTGTTGACTTGGATAAAAGAGGTGGTCCATGGGGGCTGCTTTTGGAAAATAAAGAATTAATTTGGCAAGTCCGCCTAAATGCTGGGTAATGGCCAGGATTAAGTGATTCACTTTCCATTGCTTGCCTGTTAAAACTAAAAGCAATGGAAAGGTAAACTATATAAAAAAATAAAAAATATTTATATACATTTTTATGTATACTTTCATTTTATATAAACACCATTTTATAGATTTTATACATTGTGTGTATTTGTATTTACATTTATGTTCAGCATTTTTGCACTTGTTAATGACATTTAAGTGCTGGTTTTAGAGGGTGTTTTTTTTAAGGATACTTTTTTGATTGCATTTCATGAATATTTATGAGTTCAGGGAGGTCCTTTTTAGTCAGTGTGATGGGAATGGTTTATTATTTAATGCTCTTGCAGAATGTTGTGTTTTTCTGAATTTGCTTTTATCTGATGAAGTTGAGAAGGTTCTTGACGAAAGCGCTCATCTCTGTTATTTTGGTTTAATAAAAAGTGTTTTTACTGCTCCCAAAGTGTTTTGCGGCCATTTACTACAAGGATTTACTTGAGTTGCTGAAGTGTGTGGTTCCAGAACTGCTGACTTTGTTTTCCTACCGTTTGTGGACTTTTGTGCTTTTTTGGTTGGTTTTATGGCTTCAAGCACAAATCTGGATACCACACCACCACCTTTATACTCCCAAGTCCTTGGAAAATCCATCAGTGATGTTACTTTACTGCTACAAGACCTTAGTCAACATTTGGAAAGGCTTGAGAGATTAAACACGGCCCCGAATAACCAGGAAGTGCTTGACTTGCAGGGGGAAGGTAACCGTTTACTTCATTTCATTGAGCAGACCAATTCCAATGACGCGGAAGAGAGGAGGACCAATTTGGAGCCTGTTTCACTCAGGGGAAGCGAAAATGGGACCAGAAGTGCTTTTAACACTAATTCTGATTTAAATGGACATGGAAATGAAGGCAGACAACCACAAACGAAGGATCTAACATGCATTCTGTAGCTCCACATTTCAACACCTGGCTTTCTGCTACTACAAGCCTGTTTTCCCAAAGAAATGTAAGTGCTGCTACTTATAATGACAGTCTGGAGAAGTTTGATAAGTTGCTTTTAAAAATAAAGAAATTGCAACTTGATAACTTTAAAGCATGCCTTAAACTAAAGATTGTGCCTAAGGGCCTCTGCCTTTGGCTGTTTCCTACAGGCTAGATTAGTAACTCTGCATTCCGTGAAGAATTGTTGCACTTGACCAGCACGGGCTTGAATACATGGAACTAGTTATAAGACATAATGACAAAACTATACGAAGTTTAACACAGGAAGCTACATAACTTGATGTACTATTAACTTCTAATACTGCACACTCTGCTATTAACTTTGAATATGTGCGTATTTTTAAAAGCATTGAGCAACAGGTAAATACCATTAAAAACAGGAAATTAAATAAAATTGAGTGTGACAAATCTGAGTATGAAAGAAATGTTGCATACCATGAACCCCCGAAATCCCAAGGTTGGGGTGACCATGCAAAACCTAGAGAGGTTATGGTCCCCATTGAGACTTTTTTAGGGGAGGAAGAATTTCCTCCACTGAGACGGTCGGAACGACTGAGGGGAGTGGAATTACAGAGAGAACAACCCACAGAGCCCCCATTATGCCAACAGGGGCCAGGGGGGGTATGCTTTCAACCAGAGGGTCAACAGGAGGGGTGCCTACACGAGGTACTAGCTGTGTCTGCTGATGTTGAAATGGCTCCCCCTGGTTTGTCCATTTCTTTAAGTTGTGATGGTGACTTCAAAGTTTTCAGTTATTCTAGTGTTGACTTTTGTTCCTGATAAAAGTACCAATATTGAAACAGCATTATTGGATTTGAAGTTGTATACTAGAAAATTGAATCTGAATGTTTTATTTAAGGGGTTGTAGGTCAATCATGGATCCCATTAGGTTATCCACTACCTTTAACCCTCCATTCATCCCTCACTATAGCTTTTTGAAAAAAATTGTGAATTAGATATGAGAAATGTTAAAATGGCAAAAAAGCAAAAATGGAATTTGAAACAGAATGAAATGAATAAGTTAAGACAACTGTCTGATAATAAGGGCCTCCGGATAATGAAACTAGACAAGGGGGTGGGGGGTGGGATTGTCATGATGAACATGGTGGACTACAACAATAAAATGGGGTGTTTGCTAGCAGGTAAAGCTTACATGCAATCTTCGTTTAATGAACTACGTCATGCATGTAAGAAAGTGAGAAGTATTTTATAAAATTTATTCATTGAAGGCAGTCTCTCTCTGGATGAATTTAATTTTTTAAGCATAGCACAGCCTAGGATCCCTGTCAATTTTGGGTTACCCACGATACATAAAGACTTAGCCAAACCACCTATGTGGCCCATAAGTCCCATAGTTGATGCAGGGGGCTCCATTACCCAGCCTATAGACAAATTCTTTGACATCAGATTGAAGGACTTTGTGCAACATGAACCTTTACTTTGTAAGAATTCATGAGACTTTTTGAAAAGGATTAATGTGTTAGAATTTGATGAAAGTCAGTTTCATCACAGTTGATGTCAGAGATTTATATACGGTAGTACCACATACCATAGGCATGGAATGGTTTTGTGAATATTTGGTGGGTAAGGGTCTCCCCCAGCCACTGGTTAACACCTATGAGACTTATTAGAACTAGTACTCACAAATGTTTATTTTATTTTATTTTACATTTGTTGACCGGGATAGTCCGACTGGATACATATCTATTTTCAGCGGAGGCACGGGGAGAAAAGCTCCAAACATAGAAACAAAAACATGCATACCTATTAAGGGTTTTACACCATAACAGGAGAAAAAAGCTCCAATTGAGCAGACAACAAAACATCCCAAGCGACAGTTAAATAACAAGCAGATTTTACAAGAAGCAAGGTGTGTCCCTCAAGAGGGATCCACAATTTAACAGCATGTCATAGAATGTAAAAGTTAATTAACAGGTGGATTACAGCAACACTATATTACAAAGAAATGAAATAATAATTTCATTCTGTTCAATAATGAACTGTTTTTACAAATGGAAGGTGTGGCAATGAGGTCAGCGTGCGGTGGTTTGTATGGCAACATAATTATGTTGGAATGAGAAAGGAGATTTGTAATGAATACCCCATGGTTTGAGTTCTGTACATTCTATACACAGTTCTTGGATGATATCTCTGTTTGTTGGAATGGACTGAGAGAAAAGATCCCCCTATTTTTAGAATACAGTGGCACAATCATTTTTTTTGAAGTTCACACATGAGGTTAATAGTGAACAAATAGTGTATTTAGACATCTTACTGAAGAATGTGTGTCAGTTGAAAGCCTTTGTAGCACAAATTCATAGGAAAGCAACCTATTCAAACAGCTTTCTGCATTTTGATAGTGCACACCCATTTAAACAAAAAAGAGGAGTAGTAAAGGGACAATTTGTAAGGGCAGCCCGGATGGTTATTTTGTTGGATAACGTCTTAGATGAGTGTGACCATCTGAAAGCTATGTTTTGCAAGAGGGGTTACTTGCTATGGTTCCTTAATGAAGTCATGATTGAGGTGGTCAACAAAAGAGAAAAAGATTTTTTAAATCCTTGTTAGGTCACCATGAGGTGATACCTGCCCAGGGCATGCCCCCTGTTGGCTGTTTGGTTAATGAAGTAGGAACTGACTTGACGCAATCCAATGTTGAACAGAATTCAGATTTTAAATGTACTTTTATTAATACTTTTCACAGTAACAGTAAGGATGTGTTGGATATTTTATTCAAAAATTGGGTTATATTGCTTAATGATAGGGATGTCAGAGAATGTGTTGGAACTAAACCAAATATTGTTTTTAAGAGAAGGATGAACTTGAAATGCATTTTAGAGTCTAACAGAAATGTTGTACATGCAGGGTCTAGGAAAAAATGCGGTTCCTGTTCTCAGTGTAGTTTTGTGATGGAAGGCAACAAATTCTTGGTGAATGGTTTTAAAATACAGATGAATAAGAAGGTGTACTGTCATACTGAAAGAGTTGTCTATTGTGCAGTGTGTAACTTGTGAATGTTTTTATGTCGGAAAGACTGAGAGGAAATTTCAAAACAGAATTTATGAGCATTTAAGACATATCAGACTTGGGGAAATCCACAAATGCCTTAGATAAAAGAGGTGGCACATGGGGGCTGCTTTTGGAAAATAAATAATTAATTAGGCAAGTCCGCCTAAATGCGAGGCTATGGCCAGGATTAAATGATTCACTCTCCATTGCTTGCCTGTTAAAACTAAAAGCAACAGAAAGGTAAAATATATAAAAAAAATATATTTATATACATTTTTTATATATACCTTCACTTTTATATAAACACCATTTTATAGATTTTATACATTGTGTGTATTTGTATTTACATTTATTTTCAGCATTTTTGCACTTGTTAATGACATTTAAATGCTGGTTTTAAAGTGTGTCTTAAGAATACTTTTATGATTGCATTTCATGAATATTTATGAGTTCAGGGAGGTCCTTTTTAGTCAGTGTGATGGGATTGGTTTATTACTTAATTAATGCTCTTGCAGAATGTACTTTCTGATTTTGCTCTTATCTGATGAAGTTGAGACGGTTCTTGATGAAAGCGCTTATCTCTGTTATTTTGGTTTAATAAAAAGTGTTTTTACTGCTCTCAAAGTGTTTTGTGGCCATTTACTACAAGGATTTACTTGAGTTGCTGAAGTGTGTGGTTCCAGGAGTGCTGACGTTTTTTCTACAGTTTGTGGACTTTAGTGCTTTTTTGGTCAGATATTATTTAAAACTCATCAGATATACAAGCTGCATTGCACAAAACTTTCTTGCTGTGGTGATATCCATCCAAACACTGGACTCTCAACCTCCTCAAAGTTCCCTAGCCCCTAACTCCCCATCCACTCCAACAACTTACTTTCCTTCTCTAGGAAACCAACTGATCTTCTTTTACTCAGTATAAACATTAGAAGTATCACCAAGCAAATTCATGAATTACATGCCAGTATCTCATTATATTCACCATGTGTAGTGGTTTGAAATGGGACATGGCTGAAACCCCACATCATTGATAATGAAATAATCCCTCCAGGGTACAACATCTTTAGGAAGGACAGAACTGACAAAAAAGGTGGTGGCATTGCCATTCTATTTAAAAACATCTTATAGTGGAGAAACTGAACTTACAATATCCTAACCTTGACAATGCTGAATTAATTTTTGCCCAACTTCAACTCAACCCCAAAAAACAAACAAACATTATAGGCTTCTACTTGCCACCTGGTAATAATATTTCCACTCTTGAAAACCTGCTCCACTAGACATGTAACTCACTCCATAATGAAACTATTATCCTAGGAGATTTTAACATAGATTGGTTTACATGTAACTCTCATGCCCCCACTAATCATATCAACCTTCATGATTTACTGAAACCATCCATTCACCTACCAGAACTGACAAAGTATCAAATAGGGAATCTTCCCTCGATTGGATACTTACTAAAAGGCCTGTCCTCCCATCTCATACATGTTGCTTCCCAGATGGTCTAAGTGACCATCTTGCCTGTCTTTCTCCTCAGAACTTTAACCTCAACAACTTTATTTCTGTCCTAAAAAGTTGTAATTGAACACCATTAAAACATCTTGACCTAGACAAAGCTGTTAAACTCTTCAATACTACCTTTCTAAACACTTTAAACCTACATACCCCTCCTAGAACCTTCAGCATCAAAGCTAACCCCTCACCATGGCTAAGTAACCTAGATGCCTCCTAAAAGCCAGAGAGAAAGCCTGGGACCAGTGGCACAAAATCAGTTCCCAAGATACTAAGCAAACTTACCAAGAGATCCGAAATAAATGTAAAACACTAGTTAAACTTGATAAAATTACTATCACAACCTACAAATAAAACATCAACATAATCCACAAAAGTTCTGGGTTACCATCAACAAAATTCTTCTTTCTGGAAAAGTAGTACACTTTCACCTACCCCAGCAGACACATTAGAGAGCATAGCTACTCAATTCAACAAATTTTTTACTGAAACAATTATTGCCCTATCTAACCAGCAGAATAACCAATACACCCCCTCCCCCACAATACCTTTTGACTCACCCAGTGACACCAACACATTTCACTTCCATCCTGTCCCTACAGACATGGTTAGACGATACCTTAAGTAACCTAAGCTCACAATACTAACATCTGACAAATTACCTGCTGAATTTCTAAAAATACCTGTTGACGCCATTGCTTACCCAATATCCATACTTATTAATAGATCTTTGTCTGAAGCCCATGTTCCTGAAACCTGGAAAATATCCCATGTCATCCCCCTTCATAAAGGCAGTAATTCTACAGAACTGACAAACTACCGACCAATAGCTATTCTATCCCTTATAGACAAAATTATGGAAAGATGTATTCATACCCAAATTATGGATTACTTACAATCCCACAAACTCCTCTCTAACACTCAACATGGATTTTGCCCCTTTCACAGTACCACCACTGGCCTAATGTCCTTTATCAATACAGTCAACTACTACAGAAACAACGGCAAATATGTTATCAACTACCTTCCTAGACCTATCTAAGGCCTTTGATATGGTCAGTCATAGTATACTTATCAAAACCCTTACTGACCTAGGACTCTGTCATTCCTCCATAACCTGCTTCCAGAGCGGTTTAACTGGCCACCAGCAAGCAGTTTTGTGGCAGCATGAACTTTTGTCTCTTCTGCCAGTCACCCTTGGAGTACCCCAAGGGTTAATACTTGGGCCATTACATATACTACCAATCTTCATACTTCTTCTCACCATACAACTGTCATACAATATGCAGACAACTCCACTTTAATATGTGCAGCCTCCTCTTTACATGTACTTCACACTGTTACTCAAGAATCCTTTATCTCTGTTGAAACGTGGCTTACCAAGTTTCAACTTATTCTTAACCTTTCTAAAACTAAACAACTTCTCTTTAAACCTACTTGCTCCACCTCTGCAGACCCCACCTTTAACATCACATCTAACAATAACACTATTATTTCTCCCACTGAACACACCAAACTTCTTGGAGTCGAGATTGATAATAAATTGAGATTCATCACACACATTGCCCAGACCATTAAGAAAGTACATAAAAAGCTGATCACCCTTTACCAAAACAGACAGTATTTTACCAAACGCACAAAATCCACCATAACACACACTCATCTGATCTCCACACTTCTCTTCCCCTGTTTTTACTGATTTCAGAAAGACAGCCTAGCTAAACTAGACTCCTGTTATAACAAAATAGCTAGGTTTGCATCAGATATCCCATACAGATCACGCCACTGCACATCTCTAAAGCAGTTTAACTGGCTTGAGTTTCCCCAACTTTTACATTTTGATCAACTTATTTTTGCTCATAAAATCCTTTACCAACCAGATAAAACCTCTTCACTGCAACATCTACTTCATCCCTACTCTAGTAATAGAAGCCTTCATTCCAGTAATAAATTTGTTCTTGAAGTAACTAAACTCAGTAACACAGCAGGAGAATCACTTTTCTCTAACAGCACTTCTAAAATATGGAACTCCCTACTGGCAAATATATCTTCCATCTCTTCACAAACTCAGTTTATGAAAGGATTATGAACTCACCTCCACCATACCTGGTTATGTTCCTGCACATGCTCTGGCTAGTTCTACTATTCCCATATTATAGTCTCTAATCACCTATTTGAGCATTTACCCTCCAGAATATCCTTCCATATGTTCTAGAGTTTGTGGTAGCTGTGGACTCTGTCCCATGGGTTGAGATGGATGGAGAAAACAACATGGGGCATAAAAGTTATGGGCTTCTACTATTCCCATATTATAGTCTCTAATAACCTATTTGAGCATTTACCCTCCAGAATATCCTTCCATATGTTCTAGAGTTTGTGGTAGCTGTGGACTCTGTCCCATGGGTTGAGATGGATGGAGAAAACAACATGGGGCATAAAAGTTATGGGCTTACCATAACACTAAATCTGTGTTGTCTTCCTGTCTGTCTAAATCTTCCCTCCCTCCCCCATACAAATTGCCAGTATCTCAGGCTGTCAGTTGAATGTACAGGACCTGTCTGGAGCCTTGTCTTATTTACAGTCCTTGACTAGATTTTGTCATTTTCAGTTTCTCCTTACAAGTGTAAAAGGCTGATCATTCTGTATAGGAGGGCAGACTTGATCAGAGGAACTGCTAGAAGGGGGAGGAGCTTGAGCCTTGGATCCAAATTCTGAAAGTTGCCAGCATCAGATCCTGTCTGTTCTGACATTCCCTTGAATTTAGAAAGACTGAAGAAACAACATGTATCTAGCAAAATGGCAAGTACATAACTTTTGTTTAATGATACTTAACCTGCCGCCTCTTGGTCTAATCTCAACATGTTTTGTCCAGGGCATGTTCTTCTTTTGGGCAGACTCGCCCAATGGAACAGCTGGGGACCACCACCTCTTACCATATCCAAAACCTATGTGCATACTGTAATGTTAGAACTGTAAGAAGTGTGTCCTTCTGTAATAACCGTTTCATACTATTTACTAGGGTGTGGTGTATGCGACTAGTTCATTGCTGTTTCTACATAAATCCAGTCACCGGTTGGTATCGATCTTCCTGACATTTTTGTCTTCAGGTTTGTCTGTAACATGTATCCTGGAGATAACTGACAAGTGCACCACCAAGAAATGTAGAGAAGGAAGCCAACCCGTATCATGGGAGTGACGGGGGAGCAGGGCTCTGAATAATTTCCAGGTGCTGCATAGTCAAAATGCCTGTAGTACACAGATCTACAGATTACTTAAGACTGGCAAACTGTCTTGCAGATGATGTGTTACGATACTACTGTTTGTGATATGTGTCAGTGTAGCTTGTCTGTATCACTGAACATTGTGATATGTGTCAGTGTAGCTTGTCTGTATCACTGAACATTGAAGTTAGCAGATCTAGGAGACTAACTGCTAGTAAGTTATCTGTTGCTATCACCTATGATTTTTACCTTGTAAATTGATTATACTCTTTGCCAGTGGACTTGCTGTCTCATTTGTTTGCACATCTCTTTGTAAAATGTCTTTTGTCTTTTTTTTTGTGTGTTATCTATGTTTGATTTATAATCAGCTTATTTAATGTGATACACCATTTTTCTCAATTTTATCTCAATGTTTTGTTTTTTATGGAGCTTTTCTCCCTAAGCCTCCACTGAAAAAGGACTTGTGTCCAGTGGACTTTCACTGTTATCAAATGTAAAATAAATATTAACAATGGAGCAAAAATATGAGGCAAAAATCTGTACAATTGAGAGGTATGCCTGAACGTAAGAAGACAAGACTTAAGTATTTAAAATTGTGAACATTCTCAGATTTGCAGTATTGCAGTATAGAATTGATACTTCCTACTTTTGATGTTAAAGATGTTGTATTTGCTTGTTTTCACGTATTCTTAACTCGTTTATCTCAGTCTGTCTTCTAATTTATCTATCCAAGCTTGAAGTATTGTAGGTTAGTGTTAACAATATGCTATGCTCATGATAGTATTGTTAGGTATTGTATACGATTACCTTTCAGTCTCATACTTTTCTTTAAAGCATCTTTTCAGGCTGTCATTGATGTAGGCCAGTAAGACTGATGGTGTCAGTAAACAAGGGTGTGATATCTCATCCATTTGGAGAACCCAGATTTCAATGCACTGAAGTTGTTGGTTTGGCTTTTCCAGTTTTTAAGATGGCCAGCAACCTTAGCTTCACCACTAGATCAAAAAAAAAAAAACAATGACACTGGAACACAGACAAAGATCTAGTACCTTTTATTAGACCAACATAGGTTTTGTAATTAATCAAGACAGGCAATACCTATTTTCCTACTGTACCTTCTCCACCATAGTTTTAAGAAATAGTCTCTCTCATATTAACAGCCAACAATCCACTCCTTGAGCCAATAACCTACAACCACCAGTTGAAAAAACACCTTTATTCAATCCACATAAAAAAATTCCACTGTACAAAAGTTAATCCACAAAACAGGTCAAGCACTTTCGTCGATAGACTTCATCAGAACAGTTAACAATGGATACTATCACCATTTTTATATGTACCTAATACCATCAATTAAAAAACCAATTCAGAATTAAAGTGACAGTGTATTTTCAACCTTAAAAGCTTGAAATTCCACATATAAAACTGCATGTCTTACAAATACACATTCAATTGTAAATGTTTTATAGCATGTATTTTTTAAAAATAAATTTTAAAATTGAAGTTGTAAAGATATATAAAAAATATACTAGTGTGTTAAAAACAGTTGTCAAAATTGTGTTGCTCGATACCTAAGTTCGGGCTTTAAACTAATGTGTTCATGTAAGCCTGGGGGAACTGTGGCATTTTACCTCAACTGCCATCTAACTTCAGCCCGAAACACCTGGTTACCCCAATCACCCCCCCCCCTAAAGTTCTTGCCTAAAATTTCCAAAATACCAAATCTGAAATGGTGGTCAGCATTATTAGTTTTAATATGTTTGTATAAGGAGCTATTGTCATCCTTTTTCAAAATACTATACATATGCTCGTAGATTCTCCTACTCAAACTCCTTTCTGTTTTTCTAACATAAAAATGACCACAGGTCTGGCAAACGGCTAAATATACTAAACCCTGAGAGGTGCATGTGCCTGCCACAAAATTAACTATTGTCTGAGTAGGTCCAAGTGAAACGGAAGCAGTATCATTGATGAACCTACAATAATCACATGCCCCACATTTACAAGTACCTCTTCTGTAACAATTTTTATCAGGGATTAGATTTTCTAATAAATTCTTTAAATTCCTGTTAACCCGGTATGTAAATTGAGGGCCATCACCAAGAATTTTAAGTAATTCCATGTTCCCTTTAAACATCGCCCAGTTATTTTTAATTATGTTTTTAACTACCTGTGATGTTTCACCATACATTAATACCATAGTTTGTGTAAAATCTGTATCTACACCTCTGTTGTGACTAATCTTCTCCTCATCTTCACCTAATAATGGCTTAAACCTAGTACCCCATTCAGAATACACCTGATCCTTAATATTGTTGATAAAACCTAAAGGGTAACCTCGGGCCCCAAACATATTGACCAATTTGTCCACCTCTGCTTTAAACAAATCAAAATTTGAACACATACGGGCAACTCGTACCATTTGCCCTTTTACTATATTCCTTTTCACAGATATTGGGTGGCTACTTGAAAATTCCAAGTAATCATTAGAAAATGTTGGTTTTCGATATACACATGAAGTAAAACAGTTTATACTCTCTTCTTTCATTAATTTCACATCTAAATAATTAATAGATGAATTCCCAATATCACCAGTAAATTTAAAATAATCACAAGTTCCATTCAAATAGTCCAAAAACTTATCATGTGTCTCACCACCCTTCCACAGAATAAAAATGTCATCCAAAAATCTGAGGTACATTGACCAATTTTCATTGTAAAATGACCCAAAAACATACTCTGTTTCCCATTTAAACATGACAAGATTGGCAAACAATGGGGCACAACTGTTCCCCAGTATTGCTACAACCCTTGTTTGTCGAAAGAATTCACCACCAAAACAGAAAAAGTTATTTTTGAGAATCACTTCCATCAATTCTAGAATGAAATTAATCATGCTATGACTCAAACTAGTTTTCTCCACCAAAACATCATAAAAAAACTCAAGCCCCTTGTCATGTGGGATTGAAGTAAAAAGATCAACCACATCTATGGTGGAAAAACAAACATTCTTGTCATAATACTGTCCCTTAATCCTCCGGAGAAAATACCATGAATCTATTAAAATGTGTTCAATAGGTGCCAATGCTTCTCTAACCATACGGTTAATAAATACTCCTAATGGATAGGTGATACTGTTCGAGCCAGAAATAATAAGCCTGTAAGGGGGGTCAGAGATGTCCTTGTGTGTTTTAGGAATACCAAAAGCTATGGGGATGGTAGGATGTTCAACGTTAAGGAAATTAAAAATCTCCTCTTTAATTGCACCTTGATATAGTGAATCCTCCAACAATAATTTAATCTTTCTATAAGAAATGTTGATTTCGTTCCTAGAAATACATTCATATTTCATTTTGTCTTGTAACATACAGAAGATTCTGTTGTTATAATCCTCCGTATTCGCTATAACCATACCCCCTCCATTGTCAGGTTTCATAAACCTGATATCAGTATCACCTCTAAACCTATCCAGTAAAAGTTTTTCAGTCTTACTTAAATTGAAAATTTTTAACTTGTGCTCCCCGATATTTTGATAAATATCTTGGGAGCACGCGTTCTCAAAAGAGTTTAATAAAGGGTGTAGTGGGGGGTTGAAACAACTCTTCTTCTTACCACAAACATTTGTTTTATTGCTAGTACGTTGTGAGTCTTTGAATAAAAATTGTAAATTTAACTTCCTCACAAACAGTTTTAATTCTATAAGAGTATCACAAATGTTTTCCTTAAAAGCTGGAACAAATTTGACCCCCTTCATAAGCAAATGAAACAAATCTCTGTTAATTTCAACCCCTGCATAATTAAAAATGTTGAATCCCTTGTAGGTATAAACTAAACCGTTACTTTGGACTACGATGGTTTCATCAGTTCCCATACCTGAACAATTACCATTGTCTAAGACTGGTGGTAACTGTTCTTTCTCCAAACATTTTGATTTCTGTAGCTGTTCCTTCTCCCACCCCTGCCTGTTGCTCCTAAAAAAACATTGTTATTTTCCCTGTATTTATATTTATCCTGGAGCCTTGCTGATCTTCTAAGGGGTGGGTAGTCAGAATCATATATATTATTGGTGTTGTTTGGTCTACCTCCTTGTGTAGCCCTATAGAGATTCCCTTCATTGTTAGGCTGTTTATCAGATAGTTCTTCCCCTTCCAAATAAGCTTTAGGAAATGGGTATGCAAGGTGGTTCTTATACTCGTATTCATCCCTTGACAACTTCTTCTTTTTCCTCTCTATGTTAACATTTACTTCATTTTCTACTTTATCAAATAAAACGTTATACTTATGATTAAATCTATCAAAATCATTGTCAGTTAAAATCAAATTGTTTAACTCGTCAACCTCTTTTAAATACTCAGTGATTCTCTTATTATTAATTTTTATGATAAACTCATTTAATTCCAACCCGTGTCTGTCAAACATTTGCAACAGTTCCAAACACTCGGGCTGTCCCTTTTTAACACCATTAGGGAATCTAAAAACTCTGAGTCCCTTAGGAACTCTCTTCTTGTCTAAACATTCGTTCAAATAAGCGTTATCACATTGAAGTCCCCTTACTTTTAAAAGTTTTCCCTCTAGGCCAACTAACTTGGAGTCAATACAATCTGTTCTTTCAACTCAATTACAGTCCCGAAAAAAGAAATGGTTGTTTTTAAATCACTCTTTTAAACGATCGTGCACTCGATTAGTCACTTGACAAATTGTTTTAGCCGCCACGTTACTAAGAGAAGGCTTCACGCTGCTCTCGTTGTTCCGAGCCCACTGGTAAGTCCTACAAACAGTCTTAGATAGCGGCTCCCTTCCTTCCTGGTTAACACTGACGTCCGAAACGCCGTTAACCAGAAGTGGTGGGTTTTGGAGTTTGATGACAGCTTCCTGCAGCTCTGAAACCTTACTCGTAAAGTTCAGAATCAGTTCCATAATACGATCTCCTCCATCATTCACCTGCTGCCTGCAGGGGAAAGGACAATTATCCAGTTCATCTTCAAACACTGGGGAAAGTCCATTCTCCTCCATAGTGGGTCAAGGTGGCTCAACACACCAAATAATAACTTGTAACACGAAAAGGTGTGTAAAAGAGTGGAAACAACCACAAGTAACAGCCAACAATCCACTCCTTGAGCCAATAACCTACAACCACCAGTTGAAAAAACACCTTTATTCGATCCACATAAAAAATTCCATATTACATGAAATACAAAACAGGCTAATAAGATCTGGTGATAGCCTCATAAAAGCAGGTATTTTCAATGATCAGATTGTAAACCACTCTGTTAGATGGACCTGATGAAGCTTAGGCAAAAGTATTTTCTTAAATGTAGTTCTATAGTGGTAGTTGATGGTCTGTTGTGAGAATTTGTTTTTTAAAGAAAAAAAGAAAAAGAATAATCTTTGTAACTGAGAGTGAGGTTCCACAGGCAGCTAATCTGGTAAACCCTCACTGAATTTTCAGGAATATTCAAATAAACCTCTAAGCTTTGGGATTGGCTCCTTGTTTTTCCATCTCCCAGATTTTCCTCCAATTTGCTCCATGGGAACCTCCCACCATTGTCTGTAACTGACCTGTTGAATTTAATGTTTAAGAACAACATTACTTGTCCATCTTAACTGAATAAACTACTTGAAACTTCAAAAAGGCATCTTTATTCCTCCCACAGGGAGGACATCAGAGAGAGAGAGCCTCTTAGATCAGCTAGCTAAAGTGATTTTATCTGGACTTTGTTTCTTGTTAGTCCTCTCACCCTCGGATTCACAAGTGGGATACCAGACCTGACTTGAGCTTTCTGTATTGCCTCTTTTTACTTATAGTTGTAGGGGAAAATAAGGGTAGTAGGAGAATGGGTGTGGCAATGTGATCTGCATTCACTTTTGTCAATATGCACATGATCTTTAAAGGAATCTTTTATTTAACCCAACCACAAGGGACCATGAGCTATTCTTGGATCTGTGCTTCATTCTGGAAGTGCTGACTAAAGCATCTTTCAAACCCACTTTTTCATGGGGATGAAATACTTGTCTTGGTAGACAGCTTTTCTAGTAGCTATTATGTAAGGACTTGCAACTCTGAAATTCATTTACCTATGTTTGAAACCTTTCTTAAGGACATACTGAATCCCTGAGCTAACTCCTACATCTGAAGTAGGATATTCATTTGTCTGCAACCTGTGGGTTATGGATCCGATATCGGATCCGAACCGGCATAGTTTTCCAGCTATGGATCCAAGCTCTCAGCTCCTCCCCTCACCCATAATGCCCTGCTCTACCCTCATGACCTCAGATCTTGTTTGCCGCGCTGGTAACTAGATGTGGATACATAGCTCTCAGCTAAGTAGACTATTTTCTTGTTGAAAAATAGAGAATTTTTTCTTTCTTTAACAATTTTTGTGTGAAAGTTGTAGGTTTCCTGTTATTATTGACTGTTTTAGTTTAATTTAAATTTCAGTAGTAATTTTATTCCCTCCAGTGTGTGTGTGAGGCCTGTGTGCTTCTTTTATTGTTTAAGTTACTTTTCTGTAACTTTAGGTTAAGTTATAGACTATGGCTGAACAGCCTAAGTCCATATTTTCAAAATGCTCCGAGTGTGGCCATAAGCTCTCACGGCTGATGGCCACACGTGTCTTGGGGTTGAACACCTCACATCTGGTTGTTCCATTTGTGCAGGGTTCAACCCCAGGGCACTGAGGCGAGGTCCAAGCTGGTCTTGGCGGGTCTTTTACCGCGGACGACCTCGGCTGCAGTTGTTCCCCTGTGGCACCCCCTTCTGCTCCTGGGACTCAAACTCCCGCTTCAGGACAGGAGAGGGATGCATCTAAAAGGACGGAGGGAGAAGCACCACAAGCGGCCGAGACCTCTGTTTCGCCCCGCCACTTCTCCCGGCTTCCTGTCGGTCCGGTCTCCTCCTTCTGTGTGCTTCTCACGGGTCCTGAGGAGGAGGGCTATCGAGGAGGCATTCCAGGCCTACCTCGGTAGCCTCGTCGAATCTACCCATAACCTTTCGGATGCTGATCTGGACCGGATGATGAGAAGGTTCATCCAGGCCCAGATGCAGATGGGAGTGCTCTTGCCTCCGGGAGCTCAACCCTTTTTAAGCCTATTGCTCCTTCTCCGACCCGCTATCCGGGTTCGAGCAACTGGAGCCGAGCAGCCGGGCGGGGAGGTCGGGCCGATGGTACTTGCCGGATCCGACCATGCGCCGGATCCGATCTCGAGCCTGGATCCGATCCGGGGATCAGTGCTCCTTCGCCCGTCTGTGTCGGATCAGAGTGCCCGGCGCCGGCTCCGATCCACTCTTCGGATCATTGTCGGATCCTTTAGGTCGGCTCCCCCTTTGATGTAGTGGAGAGGGCTCTGTTGAGGGTCTCCGGACCCCGCACCGGCTCCGTCCCGCTCCCTCTGCACTGGGCCAGGCTACCACCATCCGGCCCCTGGGACAGCCGTTTCTGTGCCCCAAGTTGCTCCCATGGAGCAAATTGCTGTTGAGGACTCCTCTGACAGCCCCCAGAGGAGGCTCGCAAAAGGAGGCACATTGACTCCCGAGTCTCTCACTGAAGACACGGACTTGGAGGAAGGGAAGGCTCCCACGGTCACCCCGAGGATGTCTCCTTGGAGACATCATGGAAATCTCCGTATTAGGGGGTGGTCTGCCCCAAGTCTTCCTCGGACGAGTCCGTGTTCTTGGAGGCATTAGCGGGCCCGTCTACCTCTTGGGTCCCCCTGCCGACCCCTGGTGGACCTTATTACCACCAGGGCGTGGAAGGAACCGACACCATGGAGCCAATTCCCAAAAGACCTGACAGGATCCTTAGCCCCCCCCGACAGGACCCATTGGAGTAAGGGGCCTCCTGTAGATGCCATGTTGATGGCGGCGCCACAAAGAGGGAACTGGCTCAGGAGAGTCCCTCAGTCCACCCACCGAGCAAGGAGTCTCGGATGATGGACCGCTTGGGGAAGCGGATGTTCAGTTCGGCGACCTTCTCGGTAAGGGCTGAACTATTTGGCATGCGCGAGACCTTATTAAGCTGCATCCCTGAGTCCATTTCGAGGAGGACAGAGCTCTGCACTCCACCAAAATGGCCACTCTTAGGTCAGTCACAAATACTTCTGCGGCTACTCTCCCATGCTACGGAGGCCGCTAGCTGCGAGGACAGGACTGGTCACTGGGCGTCAGGCCTGGCTCTGCCACCTGAGCCCTTCATTTGATGGTTCTGCTCTGTTTGGCAAGACCGTTCGCGAGGCGTTGACCCAGGCGAGAAGGACGGAAGACGCTGTCTGCCGTCGGAATCCGCTTCTCTGCACCCCAGAGGCCCTATTCTAGGAACCAAAAGGGTCAGAAGAAGATGTGGTTCCGAAGTCGCAGCAGTCCCAGCCTGCTCCGGACAACCAGTCCTTCCGTGGCAGAGGAGGACAGGGAGGACGCCCTAGAGGCAGAGGGGCTCCCAGAAACTTGAGTCCAGGGAACCTTTCTCTGAACGGCCCGCAGCAACCCTGAGGGTTGCCCGACTGCTCTACTCTGGAGGCAGTCGGGGACGCTCGGGGCACCTAGCGGCATGGGAGTCCATAACATCGGACCGCTGGGTTCTCCAAATCATATCCAGGGGATATCGCATTCCTTTCCTTCACCTTCCAAAGATGAAGTCCCTCCCAGACGTACCACCCGGTCAAGGGAGGCCGCTTTGGCAGAAATTGGCCATCTGCTAGAGAAAAGAGCCATCCAGCCCGTTCCCCAGACCAGATCGGATCAGGGTTCTACTCCAGGTTCTTTTAGTGCCAAAAGAACTAAGACCAATCCTAGACCTCTCTGTCTTGAATCTGGCAGTCCCAAAGAAAAATTCGAATGGTCACTCTACAATCTATTCTCCCCTTCTGGGAGAAGGCCACTGGATGTGCTCGATAGATCTCACTACCACATCCTAATGGACAGGGCTCCAGGAGGTTTCTCCGCTTCGGCTGGGAGCCAGTCACTACCAGTTCGGGTCCTTCTTGGTCTCACCACAGCCCCAGGGTGTTTACCAAAGTACTAGCAGTGGTAGCGGCCCACCTGAGGCTTCAGGGGTGCAGGTCTTCCCTACCTGGACGACTGGCTCCTCACCCCAACAAGGCATCTACTTCTCGAGACTCCTTTCTCCATCTTGCTCCATTTCTGGGCATCACAATAAATACAAACAAGTCCAACCTGGCACCCACTCAGCTCTTAGATTTCATAGGGGCCAGACTAGACACAAGGAGTTCTGAGCCTTCCTCACTGCGGACAGAGTTCTAAATCTGCAGCTCAGGTGCGGCCATTCTCCATTCATGTTCTGTTCCAGAGTTGGTCCTGAGGGCTCTAGGGTCCATGGCCGTCGATAGCACTTCTTCCTCTTGCCAGGCTCAATATGCATTCTACAGTGGAGCTCTTAGTACAGTGGTCATACCTTGCTCCCATGCATCATCCCATAGCGCTCAGCAAGGCGTGCAAGCGGTCCCTCTTGTGGTGGCTCCACTCCCCGGATCTCCCCGAGCGTCGCCCATTTTGTGCTTCTCCCCTCTCGCCACGGTGACCACGGACGCCTCCCTCGGTGGGGGGCTCCGGACAGTCCAAGGCAATTCAGAGACCTTACTGCATATCAATGTTCTAGAGATGAGAGCAGTGCACTTAGCGCTGCTAGCACTTCAGGACTTTCTTCCCTTGGGAACAATTGCGATTCAATCGGACAATATGTCTGTTGTCTGGTACATCAACAAGCAAGGGGAACAAGGTCTTACCCTCTTTCGAGAGGCCATGAGAGTTTGGGAATGGGCAATCTCCACGCTTTCTCTTAGTAGCACATTCGTCCAACATCCTAGCGGACAAGCTCAGTCGCACCATTCTGACCCCTAGTGGTCTCTCAATTGTCAAGTAGCGAACGCATATGTGGGGAACCCTTCATGCGATCTTTTTGCTTCTCGCTCAAACACCAAGTGCGACAGTTTTTAATACCTCCTCCCGGAGGTACCCCAAGACGCTCTGGTGCATGCTTGGCCACCCGGTCTTCTGTATGCCTATCCACCCTTGCCTCTGATGCTGCAAGTTCTTCAGAAAGCCTCTGGGTGGGTTGCAGAATGATTCTCATTGCTCCATTCTGGCCTCGACAGATCTGGTTCCCCTTCCTAAGGTCTCACTCGGTGAATCCTCCTTGGATTCTAGATCCCATTCGGATCTGATATCCCATCCATCCTGCATTCCTCCTCGAACCTGGACAACCTGAAGCTGACCGCTTGGCTGCTCCAGTTCCACTCTTGATAAGGACTCGGTATTTCTTCACGGTAAAGGCTATTTTGGTGGCGGCTCATAAACCATCCACTAGAAAGGTTTAAGCAAATGGAAACGTTTCTCTGTGTGGGCGAGCGGCAAGGCCTAGATCCCTTCACGGTTCCTCTCCTGTAGTGCTTGATTTTCTAACCTCTCTCTTTAATGATGGTGCCAGCAGTTCCACAGTCAAAGTTCAACTGGCGGCAATTTCTCACTATCACATTGGTCAAGAGTCTAATCCTCTTATGTCAGCCAAATTGTGCAAAACATTTCTTAAGGGTACTTTCCTTCTCAGGCCCCTATAAAGCAAGCAGTTCCTCCTTGGGACCTTTCTTTGGTCCTACAGGCCTTGACCGCTCCCCTTCGAGCCGCTACAGTGGATCTCAAATTCTTGTCCTACAAGACAGCCTTTTGGTAGCCATTACATCAGCCAAGAGAGTTTCTGAACTTCAAGCTTTATCAGCTAAACCTCCTTACTTGGTATTTCATCCGGACCGTGTCTCCTCAGGACCAACCCGTCCTTCCTTCCTAAAACTTCTGAAGCAAACATCAATCAATCCATTAACCTCCCTGTTTTCTTCCTAAGTATGAAAACAAAGGTGAATATAAGCTACACTCACTAGATGTTCACAGGCAACTTATTTTATCTCAGGACAGCTGGTCATAGGCAATCCGACCAGCTGTTTATTTCCTTTGCAAAATTCAATTTGGGCAAGCCAATTTCTAAAGTTTCTCTGTCCGCTGGATTTCACAGTGCATTTTATTGGCTTATCAAGCGTCAGGAAGGGGGGTGTTCATGCCCATTCAAGCCGGTGAGTATCTACCTGGGCAGCCTTCAAGGCTAGGATTCCTGTAGATGATATTTGTGAAGCAGGCACGTGGGCTTCATCTCATACATTTATTTCTCACTATAAGTTGGATCTTGCATCTAGGGGTAGAGCATCCTTGGTGCTCCGGAATATCCTTCCATGATGGCGCCCAAGATTCAGGTAGCTGGGGACTCTGTCCCACAGGTTGCAGACAAATGAATATCCTACTTCAGATTTAGAAGTTATGTACTCACCATAATTCCATCTGAGTAGGTGTATTCATTGTCTGCAACCATCCCGCCCTCCTATCCCCCTGGCCTTTCAGTTTCCTGCATATTCCTTGTTACCCTTTTGAGGGTATTGTTGCTTTGGCAAACTCGATCTGAGGTCATGAGGGTAGAGCAGGGCATTATGGGTGAGGGGAGGAGCTGAGAGCTTGGATCCATAGCTGGAAAACTATGCCGGTTCGGATCCGATATCGGATCCATAACCCACAGGTTGCAGACAAATGAATACACCTACTCAGATGGAACGTTATGGTGAGTACATAACTTCTAATTCTTGCCAAATATGGTGATTGTAACAAACTTGAGCCAGGCCATCAACCTACCAGTATTCTTCACCAACTACCAGATTAAGGGGAGTACAGTTTGTAGTACATACATTTACATCAGTAGAAGTAGAGAGTAAAAAAAATGCTGTTTGTATCCTTTTATCCCACAAACAAATGGTTTGCAGGCCTCCCAAGTCATTCTGAGTAAGTAGATTTCTAACTGTATAAAATTTTGCTACATGTCAGTGGGTCAGGACATACTCTTCCTCCATTAGACTTTTCTCAAAGGAAAGTGTATTCCTGAAGAACTCCTTGGCTTTGATGGTGTCTTCTCTATCCACTTCAGCTAATGGGTATGTCATATCTGACTGGATCCGATGCTGGCATCTTTGCAACTTTTAATCCAGTGCTCAGGTTCCTTCCCTTTCCTGTAATCCTCTTCCATCCTAACAGTTTCCCAGATCTCATTTGATGCTTGAGCAAGCCAGATGTGGTCTGCAAGATGCAATTCATTTTTGTTGGGTTAATTCAGGAATTTATTGGATAAGTGCTATTTTTCTTCAGAGATTTCTTGTGAGAGAGAATTATTTCTGCATTTTGGTGTATAGGTTTTTGGTTATTAACTTTCTCTTGGGGAGTTTTCCACCCTTTTTTTTAATCCTCCCTCCAAGTAAAATTTTTTTTTAAAAAAGCTGTTGGTGATTATGTATGTGCCTTTAGCTTCGCCTTATTGACTTTCTTTACTGTTTGTTAGCTGTTATTTTCTTAATGTATTATTGTTTTTGTTTGTATCCTGCATCCCCCTACATGTGTGATAGGTGAGGGGATTTAAGAAGTGTTCTACCTGTGAGTACAAGATCCTTCTCCAGGACCCTCATTTGAAATGTGTTCATTGTTTGGGGTCAGTGCACATAGAGTATGACATTTGTACTTTGTTTGGGCCATGGGCCCTATCAGGCCACAGGTCCAAGTTATTCCTTAAAGGCCCTTTCCCCTGCCTTCACATGAAAATTGGCCTCCTCTCTGTTGTGCAGTTTTCTGTCGAAGAAAATGAGGAGACCCACTGATTGAGTCCAAGAAAGCTAAGACTAAAGAAAAGGAAAGCACAAGAGAGAGCGAGAGACAGAAGGAAAGAGACAGGACCAAGGATAAGGATTTTGCCAAGAAGTTGAGGAAAAGATCCTTGGATCCAGCTTGTGATGTTGATCTTGCTTCTTTAGTTTTAAGACCTTCAGACCCCACAGCTTCTTTAGCTTCAGGATCACACCCTATTCAGATCAGTTCTCTGACTCCTCTATTTCTTGTGGATCCTAGCCTCTTCCCAGAGCCATCTCTTGTATGGCTCCAATCTCTTCCATTAGAGACACCTTTCTATAGGTCTTCCAAGCCACCTTCAACAACTGCATCTTTCAGGGCTGTGTGGTCACTGAGGAACCTTTCGGAAGTGGACAGGGATAGGACGATGTGGAAGTTCTTCAGGTTTCTGATCCAGATTGTGAGGTCCTTCACACACTGAGGGTGCCAGGAAAAGGCCCTTCCAGTCCCCACTAGATGTCTTCTTCCCCAGTCTGACCTTCAGATCAGCAGTCTTGAATCTGTGTATTTCCCATAAGGTCCTTTTGCCAGAGCCAGCAGTCTGGATGCCTTCAACTCTGACAGTGTCCCTCACCCTTTTAACAGCATGCTATCTCATGGGGTAGTCTCAGAGCCAAGAGATTAACATCTGGGCACAAAGGTTGAGTTGACTCTGAGATTGCCAGAACCATCCCTTCCTCTCGGTGCTTCAGCTCTCTATAGTTCAGCCCCAGTGTCTGAATTGAATTTGAGCTACACCACCTCCCATGCGGGGTCTCTTATGTTGGTCCACTGGCCCAAAGAACTCCTTTGGAACCAGTTTCAGCTTTTGAGGCATTTGAGGTGGCTGTCTCCTGGCTTTGGCTTTTGAAGCATTTGAGAAAGTTCTCTCTCTGATGAGAGAAGAGGGACCTGCCCTTGTTTGGCTCTATCCTGACCCCTAATGGCTTCCACACGTTCAGTTCACCATCATCCTATTCCATTGGATCGGCCATTTCCAAGTAGCCTTGATTATCCTGCAGGGTGACCTTACCCATAAGCTTCTGATTCGTCCCCTGAGCATCCTCCTGTGGTAGAGCTCAGAAACCATACGTGCAAAAGAAGACATTTCGTCTCCTCACAGGAGTCTCTCACTGATGACACTGACCTTGTTGCAGTGAAGGGGTCTCCAAGGTCCCCCTAGAAGATGTATTATTTGGAGATATCCTTGAATTATTTAGACAGGGAGATTTGGTTCACTGGTGCCCCTTCACAGGAGGAGGTGCCCCCCCGGCAGATGAATTGACAAGATTTAGTGGATGTGGAAAGAACCAGATGTGGTGTAGCCCATTCCCTGCAGTCCCAGAAAGATTTTGGTGTTGCCCCAAGATAGGTCACACTGGAGCCAAGAGGCCTGTGGCAGATGCCATCGGTGTGGTGGAGGCCACTAAAAAGGAGCTCTGTGTGAGGCGTGTTCTTCTGTCCAACCCCTACCTCACCCCTAGTAGGGAGTCTCTGGCCCTGGACATATTTGCAGAGAGTGTTTATGCATCAGCGGTGTTCACCCTAAATGCTGAATTACCTTTCACTGTTAACCAGATTTCAGAGGGATTTGATCAAAGATCTCTGAGGTACCATGACAGGGGAATCCTATAAAAAACGGGAGTTTGCAGTTCAACACCTTTGATGGCACATCTAGAACAGATGTGATTTTGAGGATAACTTCAAAACATACTTTTTGAATGTCCCCGTTGATGGGTCCAACTTGTTTGGGTCTGAGGTTAAGCACACACTATCCAGGAGTGAACAAGACAACAAAACTGTCTGCCATTGAAATCTACTTCTCCACTTCTTGGCGTTCCTTTTCTTAAAACCAAAAGGGTGAGATGTGATTATGGTTCCGAAAGTCTCAGGGTCTTGCACAACACACTCCTGGAGACTGACCAAACCCTCCCCCTAGAAGGAGGACTAGCAATGGACATCGCCCTTGAGGTAGAGGTGACTCACAAAACCAAGGGTTTTGAGGTCCATTCACTGACAAGTCCTCCCAATGCCACTGAATGTTGGGATGGCTGTCACACTGTGGAAACAATCGGGAGGGATCTTTTCTGTGCTCCCTCACATCGGGTCAGCCACCACTCTTGATTCTTCATAAGTGCGGAGAATAAAAAACAGAGGCTAATACATCCCCATTTCTTCCTCAGAACTGTCACAAAGAAGCCTTCCCACACCCCTCCCCCCCAGACAAAGCTGCTGAAAATACTGCAAGACCCCTAAACAAATGAATCATCCAGGAGGTCCCACCAGACCAGCAAGGATCCAGAGTCTACTAAAGATTATTTTTGGTGCCGAAGAAAAAGTGGGACCTCAGGTCCGTTCTGGCCCCCATTCAGTTAAACCAATTCATACAACTGATTTCTTTCAATCTGATCACATTTTGGTCCTTATTGCCTGTTCTGGGAAAGAACAACTGGTTGTGATCCATGGACCTTCAGGAAGCCTACTACCACATCAAGATAGTGAGGCAGTCCAGAGGGTTCCTTCACTTTTGTCTGGGAGCCAGTTAATTTCCATTTAGAATGCAGTCCTTTGGACTCACCATGGCCCTCCAAGCATTCATCAAGTGCATGGCAGTGGTAGTAGCATATCTCAGGCTGCAAGCATTCCTTTACTTAGACGACTCATAACCACCGCCATAGGGTATCTGTTAATTCAAGTCAGGGACTTCTTGCTGCAGTTGTGTTTGGACCTAGGAATCACAGTCAGCCTGGAGAAGTCCAATCTGATGCCATTTCAAATCATAGAGTTCATAGGATGCCACCTGAATACCACCATGCAGATCCAACAAGCTTCACAGGTCTTTCCTCATCAAACTCCGCCAGAAACTTTCATACTTTGTCTCTTGAGCTCTTTGGCAGCATCCATAAACTTATGTCCCTCACGCCAGATTCCACATGAGGGTATTACAGTGGACCCTCTCCATCCAGTGGTCCTTATCAGATGCATTATCCAATCAAACTCACTGGGATTTACAAACAACATATTCAATGGTGGCTAAATTCTCCACTGGTTTCTTTTAGTTGCCCTTTTATTCTTCCTCCACTTGGAGCCATGGTGACCACGAATGCATCCTTTCTGGAGTGGCGTATGGTATTTCTAAACAAGACTGTCCATGGCACATGGCCTCTGAGGGAGACAAATCTTCTCATGAATGTAGTGAAAATGAGGACAGTCCCTCTAGCATTGTAAGCCTTCCAGGACTTCCTTCCCATGGGTGTGATTGCTATCCAGAAAGCATGTTGGATATGGAGCCCACTCTTACCCCTTTTCAGGATGCCATGAAGGTCTGGCTGTGGATAATGTCCTCTCAGCACTTTCTAATTGCACTGCATATTCTGAGGAAATGCATTGTTTTACTAGACAAGTGGAGTGGATAGATTCGTCTTCTGCTGAGTGGTCTCTCATTCAGACAGCGGCTACTGTTCTCTTGATCAGCTGGTTGCCTGTCTTGCTGTGACATATTTGGAACCCTCCCTCAAAAAAAAAAAAAAAAAAAAACTCCAAATGCAGCAGTTATTTTGCCTTAATACTTCGAGGGCAGTCCCTAAGGGGGGATGCCTTGGTGTACACTTGGCCCCCAGGTCTCCTCTGTGCTTACCCACTGACTCCACTGGTAACCAAATTTTTTTAGAAAGTGGACTGATGCATGAGGTTAGGTGATTCTTTTGACGTCGACAGATGTGGTTCCCCTTCCTGTAGCTTTATTTGGTGCACCCACCATGAGTTCTGGATCCACTTTCATGCCTGATCTCCCATCTGTCTGGCAAGCCACACCCAGACATCAAATCCTTGAGTCTGACCATTTCATTTCTCCACTTCCAGTAATGGCCAGAAATTCCTGACTTTCATCCAGTGTTCACATTTTGTTATCTCAGAAACCTTCCACCAAGAAAGTTTACAAGAAGCAAATGGAAGAGATTATCTATCTGGACTTCAGCCAAAGGTCCAGATCCCTTATCCACTCTCTTAATGTCAATTGTAGACTTCCTTGCTGGCCTTTTCAACCAGGAGCTAGTTATCTCCTGATTAAAGTGCAACTGGCAGCTATTTGAAACTTTCATATAGGCCCCAGTTGCATCTCTTGAAACTTTCTAAGGCCTTTTTGAAAAGTACCTTTTTTCTGCATCCTATTTTAAGGGATCCTATTCTATCTTGGGCTATTACCATATTACTAGAACCATTGACTAATCCTCCTGTTGATCCTGCAGCTACAGTGGACTTGAAATTCTCAACTTAGAAAAACATTTTTGGTCTCCTCAAGCAGGGAAGGTTTCAGAAACTATAATGCCTTGTTTTGTAAACCACAGTATTTATACTCTCATAATAGGTTCATAGGTAGGTACTAGGCTATCGGCCCAAGGGCCTAAGTAAGCCTAGCCAGCAAGGTTCCATAGCTTACTATAATGATAGGGTGTCCCTCCAACTTAATCCTTATTTTCTTTCTAGGGTTGCTTCCAAGTCTTCCTTGAATTGGACTATTCATTTACCGCTGTTATTTTTCTCAACTTCTCAAACAAAGGAGTGCATTCTGCTTTTGCTGGGTGCTGATCAGGTTATGTTTCTACTTGTATCATAAGAAGGACTTCAAGTAATTTGTCCAGCTGTCTCTTTTTCTAAAACTAAACTAGGAGCCAGTATCTCCAAGGTCACATTGTGCAGGTGTTTGTCCAATTGCATCTCTTTTGGCTGTAGAGCCAAAAGACTATTTCTGCCCTACAAGGCTAAATCACATCCAACAGCCATATCAACCTCTGCAACTTTCTATTAGAGTCTTTAGCGAGAGTATTTGTGTTGCAGCTACTTGGTCTATAGTTCACACATTTGTCTCCCATTAGAAGCTGGACCTGCACTGTAGGTCTAGGAGTTGCTTTGGTTCTATCCTCCAGAATATCCTTCCATAAGTTCTCCTAGAGTTTGTGATAGCTGTGGACTCTGTCACATGGGTTGAGGTGGATGGAGAAAACAGCATGGGGCATAAAATTGTGGGCTTACCATAACACTAAATCTTTGTCTTCTTACTCTGTCTCAACCTTCCCTCCATCCCCTATACATATTTCCAGTATCTCAGGCTGTCAGTTAACTGTACAGGACCTGTCTGGAGCCTTGTCTTATTTACAGTCCTTGACTATATTTTGTAGTTTTCAGTTTCCCTCTATAAGTGTAAAAGGTTGATCTCTCTGTATAGGAGGGCAGACTTGATCAGAGGAAATGTTAGCAGGGGGGAGGAGCCTGAGACTTGGATCCAAATTCTGAAAGTTGCCAGCCTCAGATCCTGTCTGATCTGACATACCCTTGAGTTTAGAAAGACTGAAGAAGACAACATGGATCTAGCAAAATGGCAAGTACATAACTTTTGTTTAATGATATTTACCCTGCCGCCTTTTGGTCTAATCTAAACACATTCACTGAACAGTGCTTTTAGATGTTTTGTCCAGGACTTTTTCTTCATTTGGGCAGACTCCCCCACTGGAGCAGCTGGGGACCACCACCTCTTACTATATCCAAAAGCTATGTGCATACCGTAATGCTAGAACTGTAAGAAGTGTGTCCTTCTGTAATAACAGTTTCATACCATTTACCAGGGTGTGGTGTATGCAACCAGTTCATTGTTGTTTCTACATAAATCCACCAGTCACCAGCTGGTACCGGTCTTCCTGACATTCTTGTCTTCAGGTTTGTCTGTAACGTGTCCTGGAGACACCTGACAAGTGCACCACCAAGAAATGTAGGGAAGGAAGCCAACCAGTATCATGGGAGTGACAGGGGGGAGCAGGTCCCTGAATAAATTCCAAGTGCTGCATAGTCATAATGCCTGTAGTACACAGACCTAGAGATTACTTAAGACTTTCAAACTGTATTGCAGATGATGTATGATACTTCTGTTTGTGATATGTCAGTGTAGCTTGTCTATATCACTGAACATGGAATGCCTCTGCAGACTTCTATGCAGTGCAAGAGAAGAGGTCTTGCAGCAGACTGGTTGAACTGAGCATTCCCTCACTCCTGGAAAGGGTATTGTCAGGAAGCATTCCTGCACATCTTCTGCAAAGCATGAGAGATGGTTTCACTAATCTCCACTGGAGAAAATCACATCTCTGTGTTCCTAGGGTTGCCACCTTTTCAAATGGCCAAAGTGGGACATTTTCGGGACACACATCAAATTTTACAGGCCGACACATACCCACGGTCAGTACAAAGGCTAGAACTTAACTTTTTTTCCTAAATAAAAGCTTATTCTTGTAGCAGTTTAGTTGCTTATTATGTTTCTTGTAACATTTAGGTATTTTAGATACAGAAATAACTATTTTATGCAAAGTGGGACAGGTGGTAACCCCAGTGTTCCCCCGAGCATGCACTACCCTCCTTTCTTCCCAGGAGATTCAAGTAGGAAGAGTCCATTCACTCCTCTCCCTTCTTCCCTGCCTGGCTTCTCCAGTGCTAGGGCCACTTGTTTAACAGGGCTTAGTTATTCTATGCCATGGAGCCTTGTTTACATGACAGCAGTTTGTGTGTTCATTGATTCTTACCTCCTCTAGAGTGACTAGAATTAGTTACCATGATAATTAGATTGAGTATGAAGTTATCTAATATTTATTTTGAAAGTATTTCAAGTATTGGATGATAACTCTGCTGTAGTATAGAAGAGTATGGTTTTGCATTTACTAGTATTAATGTAGAGATTAATTTTGAACAAACTGGTTTGGCGATGTTTTCCAGTGTATGCTGAAATGGTGACAAAGGCCGAAGTCCTGTTATTAACACACTGAAGCTCCACATAACCTAGCCAAAACAGCTTGGTTTTAACGTTCAAGTTAAGTACACAACACAAAAACACCAAACCAGGGTGCAAAGACGCACTGGAATCAGAACTTTTTTTAGTAAAATATATATTTTTTAAAGCTCTGATTCCAGTGAGTCCTTGTACAGTGGTTTGGTGTGTTTTGCATAGCATACTGAAGCAGATGTGCTACCTTACATGTTATATTTGGTGAGGAAAAAGATTGAGAAAGGGCAAATCCCTGTGGTAAACTAATTGGGACTGACTGGTGTGACATTATAAAACCACACTCATGTGACTTGAGTTCTGTTGTGCAAGTAGCAGATAAATCCATGCTGAATTAGACCCAGTTAAGATATAGCAAGCAACTCACTCCAGAAGGCAGCCAATGTTTGCATTATTCAAGGCCTTAGAAAAATGTAGAAAAAAAGTTTGTATCAGAATCCTTAGAAAGGTCCAAGAAAACTGCTTCTGTAATTTCATTTTGGTCTAAATTATGGCTTATATATTCTTTTTCTGCTTTGGTCAAAAGCATTATTGCATAAAGAAACTGAGCTTATATTCTAAGATGAAGAAAGGACTGCCTGAGAATGTATTTTTCTAATGTTTTGGATAGTGGAGAAAGTAATGGATTTTGGACAGAACATTTTAGTCGTGTATCTTTTTTTATTAATTTTAAATTTAAACACAACTTTTAACAATTGAGTAGTGCAGACAGTAAAATGAAAAATCCTAACAACAAACTGAGTAACAGGCAATGTTGAACAGTCAGGGCCATGCAACATCATTCCCCTTTCTAAACACACATCAGACCTACTTGTCATTAACCTCAACTCTAGGAGTATATCTAACAAACTTCCCCACTTACATACATTCATAAGCCACTATTCCCCAGACATTCTAACCATAACAGTAACCTGGCTAAAACCCGGCACCCAGAGTGAAGAAATTCTCCCTCCCGGATATAATATTCTAAGACTAGATGGGAGGGGGTGTTGCAATTCTCTATAAAAACACACTTTATCTCCAACCTCTACAAACCCCAATACCCACATTTAATAATGCTGAAACCTTATGCACTGTTTTGCTCCTGAATAAGAGTAAAAGTATCAACATTCTCTGTGCCTACATCCCTCCAGGCAACAACTCTTTTAATAATTGAAGAATTGTTACAGTGGACTAGTAATATCCTCCCACAAGAGACCATCCTATTAGGAGACCTAAATATTGATTGGCTAGCATGCAATTCCAAAAACCCCACTAACCATATCAATTTATATGTTTTCTCCCAACTCATAGCTGAACCTACTAGAGTAGATAAAAAAATCCCAAAAGAAATCTATACGTGACTGGGCACTGGTAAACTGCCCTGAACATAATTACCAAACATGCTGTCTACCAGATGGGCTCAATGATTACTTACCCACATTCCTTCCAAGAAAACTCTCTAATATACCCAAGCCCAAAGTATATAAACAAATTAGGGATGACTGCAATGTAAACCAACACGACCTTAACAGTACTTTAAAGAAATGCAACCACTACGCACCCTAGAATTAGACCAAGCTGTTAACTACTTCAATAGTACTCTTACTAATATCCTTAACTTAATAGCCCCCATAAGGAAAATTAGAGTCAAAGTAAGCTATGCACCATGGCTAAGTAGGTCAACTAGAGCCCTACTAAAGTCTAGAGATAAGGCATGGAAAACCTGGAAAAAGGAAAACACTAGTATATCCAGACAAAACTATCAACAACTCAGAAACCGAGCTAAAAAAACAAACAATGCTTGATAAACAGAACTACTACTTGGGTATCCAGAATAAACACTCCAAAACCCCCCAAAAGTTCTGGCATGCAATTAACTCTTATTAAAACCTGGTAAAACTACCACTCCAGTTCCCATCTGCACTAATAATAATAGTGACATAGCTTCAGAATTTCATCAACACTTTACTGATTCCATTAAATCACTATCCTCCCAGCTATCCAAAAATAGCTATTCACCCACACCAAAAACAACTCCTATCAACACTGCTTCATTTATGCTCTCACCCATTCCAACTTCCAAAATAAAAACACTTCTAAAACTAAAACCTACTACTCTTGCAGCTGATGGAATACCAGCTAACTTCTAAAAACTAGCCGCTGACTCTTTATCCTACCCAGTCTCTATCCTTATCAACCGCTCCATCCAGGAAGCCTGTGTCTCGCAACTATGGAAAATCTAATATGTTATTCCCCTTCGTAAAGGTGGCAATTCCTTTGATTTCTCTATCACCTCATTGGTATCCTGTCTCCCTTATCTAAGATACTAGAGAAGTGCATTCACTTTCAGGTCATGCACTTCCTAAATACAATCAATCTACTCTCCAGCACACAACAAGGCTTCCGCCCATATCACAGTGCAACTACCACTCTTCTATCTTGTACTTATCAAGTTAACCAACATAGAAGCAGTAATACCCTTGTATCTGCTATATTCCTAGATCTGTCTAAGGCATTCAACATGGTTTCTCACCCCTTACTAATAGATTCTCTGACCTCCTTATTCTTTGCCCCTGACACTATTACCTGGTTCAAAAACTATCTGTCTGACAGCACGCTGTCCAATGGCAAAGCACACTATGACCTCTACTACGTACCACCATAGATGTACCCCAAGGATCTGTGTTATGTCCACTTCTTTTTTCTGTTTTTACCAACAATCTGCATACCTCCACCCAAAACGCCTCACTCATACAGTATGCAGGTGAGTCTACCCTAATCTGCTCATCCCCATCACTTACTCTACAACAACTGACCCAGGAATCATTTACCTCTGTGGAAAGTTGGATCACAAATATCCAACTAATTCTTAATCCTAACAAAACAAAACTTCTCCTATTTACCCCCAATAAATCCAGAACCTCTCCTCTCTCCTTCACTATCACTTCCAAAAATGGTAGTACTAGTTCTCCATCTCCTCATACCAAACTCCTAGACGTTGAAACAGACAATAACCTCCATTTTGACATCCATATCTCTCAATTAAAAAGGTTCATAAAAAAATGGGCACCCTGTGTAGACATAACTTTCTTACAGATCAAGCACGGGTCACCCTAGCCCAGTCTCACCTACTGTTCACATTAATGTATGCAACACCAATCCTGACCCACATCAGAAAAAAATACCTGAACAAACCTGAGTCTTGCTATAACAAAGTGGCCAAATTTGCCATCAACTCCACTTCTAGAACCTATCACTGCCTACCTGTAAAAGAGTTCCAGTGGCTGGAATTCCCACAACTACTAACTTTCCACCAAATAGTCATTGCATATAATATTTTAAAACATCCTGATAAAATCCCATCCCTAAGTGAATTACTGACACATTATACTACAAACCGTCCCCTTCGATTTAACAATAAATTACTTCTATCTCCACAGCAAAGAACACAGCAGGCAAAGCTGTATTTCATACTCTATAGCTAAAAACTGAAATAACTTCCCCTTATCTGTGACTTCTGCTCAAAATATCACACAATTCAAAAACTTAGTTAAATCACATCTTAGACACTCATGGTTATGTCTGTGTACTATATAATACTTTGTGTCTCCTCCTCCTTTTACCTCTCTTGCCTAATATTATACCCTCTGTAAGCTCAGTATGTCTAATTGAAGCCCATCTGAGCCCAAGTGTCATCATTGTAGTCAACTGTGGATTAATATGAAAATTTTGTTCTTTGGATATAGCGTTTATCCATGACTCAAATGTTCATTAAGATTTTTATATTCTGTATTCTCTGTACTTCTGTATTCTTTTTGTATTTCTGCATTTTTGCATAAAGTCTTATTTCCTGTTATTGTGGAGATTTTCTCCCCAGGCTTCCGCTGAAAATGGACCTCGTCCAGTAGGACTTTCCTGGTAAACAAATGTAAAATAAATAAATAAAATAAATATTAACATGATGGAAAAAGTCTGTGGTGTGAATACTAATCAAATCACATATCCAGATTTGTAACCAAAACTTTAGCACACAGTAGAACAGCGTTGTATTTGCTTTTGTGTAGCAAAATTATAACATAAATGAATAAAATAGTAACATCCATTCCTTTTCCCAATTACAGAACTATTTTGTTAAATGACCTGACAGTTTGTAGGCATTCAGAAGTCTTGATTTTGATGCAGAAAACACTGAGGTTGTAATGGCTTGCAGATATGTCCATTCAGAGGTTATGTAGTATTTAACTAAAGTAATAATGTTAAATACTGTATCTCTTAATAGTCCATCTCTTAACAATGCCTGTTAGCCTGGGTCATGCCTGATATGTTCTGCAGGCAAATGCACTTGTATGGTTAACAAATGTATATATCCATAAGAGTTCACAAATGTGCAGAATGTCAACAGTGACATAACCATATGTTGCTAAGAACTGGTACTCCCTATATCTATCCATTAGGTCAGTACCCTCCCTCCTGTCCTTCAAAACCATTCTGAAATATTTCCTACCCAAAAGCTGCTCAACACCAGGATAAGCTCTATCCCTAAATGTGGACAAGTACTTATTCATACCTTGCATCTCCTTATTCTCCCGTCTTCACTCACTTCCTTCTATTAATTTCTCTCCCTTGGCTTTCTAAATATACCACAAGCTTGCACTTCTTTCACTTCATATTGAAATTCCTGTTTGTATTACACTAACTTATATTTAATTTCTCTGTAAATTTGCTAAAACTCCTCTAACTGTTAAATCATCATTATATAACTCTATAATTTGTATCTACTCTTAACCAATGTTTAGATATTATGACTAATTTGGTATAAATATTTAAACTGTATTCAGTTTTTGTATTATAATGATTGTGTAATTATTCTTAAAATGTTTTGTAATTCTTTGTAGCTTCTCTCCTTGGGCCTCAGTTGAAAATGGGCTCCTGTCCAATTGGACTTTCCTCGTAAACAAATGTTAATACATAAATAGCCATTGGTAAAGTAATATTTTTTTTTCTTCCTTTCAAGGGTCCCAAAAACACAATATCTTATTACTAAGTCAGCTGTTTGTTACTTCATTGCTGCTTCATGGCTGTTTAAGAAACTTCCGTAAGTTTGGAACAAATGTAATAAAAAATGTATAGAATGTCAACACTGACATGACCCCAAGAAGACCAAACAGGAGAAAGGCTTGGAAAAGAATTGCTTTTCCGGTAGCATTAGGAAAATATGTCTGCATAATAAAGTCTTTTGAAAGGTATAGAAGCTAATGCAACATATTATAAGTATGTCATGTGTCTATGTACCATAAAGAAGAATCAAAAGTATCATAGTATGAAGGACGATTAAAATAATATGTTAAATTGATGAAATATGTTTTGATGCTAGCAAGGCCAATTTTGAGCTAGTGTATTGTTAATATCTTTTCTTATTGAAAGATTTGCTATTGAATTCCATCCGGAAATAGACCAAATGTTAATAATGATAGGATATACTTTAGGTACCGTTAAGATTTCACCAGTTTCTGTAGCGGAGGAGCATCTTCAAAGACAGAAGTCAACAGTATAGTTAATGCATTCAAAGGAGAAAAGGATCATTTACTGTAGGTTGCCCAAGTTAAGAGATTTCACTAAAACCATATTTTTAAATGTGCTTTGCTACACTTTCCACAGCAATGTTAATAAACCTTAGAATTGTTTATAACCTTTTAACTATATGCAATCCTACATTTTGCAAGTTTGATACAACAAAGTATCTTTTTCTTTTACATTGTTTATAAGCAGAATTCTCCCCCTTCAATATATTTTTACTTTGGGTTCTAAACTCCTGCCATGGCATTATATGACTGTTCCCAACAATTCCTCATTACCTAAATTAGTGTATTTTTTAATGCTAAATGTAGCAGTAAGAGATCCTTGCTTTGTAGAAACCGTCAATAAGGTCTTCCAGAGGGTACACCTTACATTGAAAATGAATGTGTGATGATCTAGTAGAGAAGCTACAGTGTTAAGTAAGATACTGCTATTATAAAGAAGGGATTTTTTCTTAACCAGAATGCAGTACTTGTGTATGTAAATCATTGCTCCATGTCTACCATGGCATCATTTTTGGATGTGGTTGTAGAGGCAACTGAGAAGTTAGTTAAACCTAAAAGCATCAAAACCATATTGTAGTCTCTACTTTCAGAATTTTTTTGTATCTTCAAGTATAAGTAAAATTAAGTCAGTTGTAAACCAATGATGTAGCAATATAAGAAGTTCTCTAAAACAGCAGATTACCTTTACAATGTATTTGGGGATTTGGAGTTTGCTAAGAGATCTATCTTAAGGTAAAGAATGCTTGTTACAAGGGTAAAGCCGCCAAAAATAATTGGATTCATTAGAGAACTCTGGCTCTTCTGAAGATTAACCATTACAACAACAGGTTGGGATGTTTGCATCCTCCAAGATGTTTGGGAGGCTTCAGGTTTATGGAAAGATACTCCAGTAATTAGACTTATATTTCCAACGCTGAATATGAATGGATTTAAAACAGCACGGATATAGTCTGAATAGATAAATTGATAAAGAAAAAATGTGGGAAATGTTCATTCTTATTGCTAAACTTATGAGAACTTCATGGCTTCCCAACTTCTCAGATTCTGCTTAAAGTTGTGTCAGAATGTCCGCATTTTATTATAATCAACATTGTTTTGCATATATGTTATTACTAGATATTTCAAACTGGATGTCTTTTAAGCCCTTGCAGATTTTATGAATTTAAGAAAGGATTAGCCATCCATAAACTGAAAGACAACCAATTTATTGACATCGAGTTAATAGCTGTAAGCTGAAATTGTTTCAGTAACCCCCTTGGTAATGGTACTAGTTGGAGACAATGATAAAATTACTGACATATGCCAATTCAGTGAATGAAACTTTGTATTCCATTGATAGCCATAGAGGTCCTTTATAAATACAAAAAAAAGATGTTTAGTGAGAACAACCTTAAGTTATATTTTTAATTGTGAAAGCTTCCACAGCAAAATAACCAAAATACAAATAAAAATGCTGTAAATGACGCTAAGTGCTCAGAAATACCTCCAGGCAGTCAAATGGAAGAATTCCACTATTTATTGATAAACCACACAGAAAAATTAACGCTCTTCAAAACTGTAATAATCGCGTTTTCGTCTCACAATGTGGGACTTCATCAGATATAAGGAAGTTGTGCAATTAACATTTAAATATCTTATTACCTTTCTAATTAAGGAAAGGTACCAATAACAATTGATTTATACATTTTAAAATGCCCTATCGGCTTCACTTCCTCATGAATATTCATGAGTATTACATTCATTATTCAAGATCTCCTGGATGTTCACAGAACTCCGTTCCAAAAGACATACATTCTTATGTATATTTTATATAATATACTTAATAGGAGTTATCTTGATATTAAGCTTTCATATATAACTTTTCTACTCTTGAATATATCTGATGAAGTCCCACATTGTGAGACGAAAACGCGATTATTACAGTTTTGAAGAGCGTTAATTTTTCTGTGTGGTTTATCAATAAATAGTGGAATTCTTCCATTTGACTGCCTGGAGGTATTTCTGAGCACTTAGCGTCATTTACAGCATTTTTATTTATATTTTTATTGTATTAGAATCTGGATAGGAACCATTGATGTAGAAACTGTTAACACCAAAAAAAGAAGTCAGTAAAACCAATTTTCTGTATAGTGAAAAAACGTAGTGTTAGTACCCAATGCAAAAATAAAATGACAACTTAATTGTTTAAAAGAGCGTAGAAGACTCCATAGTTAAGGCTTTGTCTACTATATCTCTGTTCCTTAAAAGGCCAGACTGATGCTACAAAAAAGAACAGTGCACTATTCTGAATTATTTTGAATATTACTGTGAGATATATTTTTAAATATACAATGATTAGGTCAATGGGATGAAAGTATGATTTAATAATTTAGCTTTAGACTGGGGTATAAGAATTGTTTTAGGTCTGATTAGATATAGATGAGAAACCTCATCAGAGTTAAATAACATCTACACAAATTGTATTTTATTTTTGAAAAATTCTTTGAATTCAATAATGAGTCCATCTAGAAAGGGGAATTATATGTTTATGTATTTGTTGTAGGGTTACTTGTATTATTAACGTCACTTGATTTAGAAAGGGTCTTTAGCAAAGAGTAAAAAGACTGAACACATTCTGGGAAATACAGTTAGTTTAGAAAACATAGTCAAACACTTTCCAGGGAGCACAAAGACCCCCCCCCCCCAGGTGGGACTTTCCCAATCAAATAGCTGGTATCATAACCATGAACAAAAAACAAATGGCAAAAATGTGTAACAGGTCTCCTTCAGCAAGCGTTATGTAACTATCACACGATAACACATCCCTGAAAATATATGTGGTAGTTGGGGACCTGGGAATCTATGTGAACACAAAACTGTCCGATCACCATGTATTCACCATTGTAAGAAACTCCTTTTTCATCATGCAACTTATTAATAAGTGTATGGCATCTGTGTCCAGAGATGTGATCATTCCACTGTATTTGGCATTTAAAAGGCCAGTTAAGTATAATGCCCTCTTTGGTGTTTACCTGTCCCAGTTGAATCCCATAACACAACCTAAACTGCATATTTACCCTCACTTTTGGCAGACTTGTCCCTTTATGGATAGGAGTAACGTGTAAATATTCTGCCTGGCTCTTGATCATTCATACTTAACTTACAAGTGCTAAAATCTCATAGGAATGAGGGTCTAGGTTTCTAAAGATCCTCATGGGTCAGTAGCCTAGTAAGTACTTATGAACCTATTTAGTTTCATCCTCATTCAAAAGAAACAGGTGAATTTGAAAATTTCTAATAAATGAATTGATGATGTAACATTCATCCTTTAAATTCATTTGGAAATCGAGTTGGGGAGGGGGGTTCCTTTCATGTAATATTCAAGCTAAGTGTTTAGTTGAGACTTGACCCCATTCAGCAAGGTTTTTGTTATGTTTGTCTCACACTCAGATAATTGTGAATTTAAACTAACATTTCATTCTGCTTCCAATTTATTTAACTTTGTTGGTCTCCTATCATAATTGACTATTAAATTATTTTCTATAGCTTTTATTTTTAATACAACTTTCTGTCTGGATTTTCTGTTTTTAAAGGTGGAAGCCTGGCTAGTCAAAGTAGCTTTCACCTCAGCTTTATAAGACACGCACTAAATATCTTTACTAATTTATGATTTATGATTACAAGAATGTGTTCTAAACTTGATTCAAAGGTGGTATTAACTTAAGGG
Source organism: Protopterus annectens (assembly GCF_019279795.1). NCBI lineage: Eukaryota > Metazoa > Chordata > Ceratodontiformes > Protopteridae > Protopterus > Protopterus annectens. The sequence continues at coordinate 1,243,535,586 of NC_056744.1, read as the reverse complement.
ATAAATAGCTAATGAGTATTCAGGATCCAGTTCTATCCTTTTTGATAGGAGGCATATAATTACTAAAATGTGAAAGAAAGCTTAACTTCAGTGTGGTTAGTCATTTAACAAGGTTGAGTTGCACTTTCTTTAGTGGTTGAAGAAAGCAAATGAGAAATAAGGAGGAAAAAGTGTGGGGCCAGGATTTGTGGCAAGCAGGAAAAAAGGGAGAATTGGGATGAGACCAAATAAGAAAAGTTAAATGAGTCAGCAAGTTTAGATGCTTCTGTAAGATCCACTAAAGCTTTAATACGTGAGGGAGTCCTTCACTGTGACAGTACTGACTTTTTTTGAGTTTGCACAAGTAATACTACTTACTACCTTTTATGTGGAGTATGTTCAGTGCAGTGACACCTTCATGGGTTACATCTTAAGGATATGTTTCATGATCATGTCAGTGTACTTTTGGTTTCTCTGTACTTCCATCACCTATTACATGGATTTTATTCAATGCTATGTTGCCTTTAGGGAAGTCTATTTCACTGTGTCTTTGCAGACATCCTTTAGGGTTTATGTACAGACTTTTTGGACTCTTTGTAGGTAAGACTTTTTACTCCCCATTAAGTGGAGCATGCTGAAATGGACTTTTGTTCTAGCACAGGACAAATATTCAAGTCCAAGACAGTTCTACGGATGCCTAAAGAGTGAGTGAAAAGTGTACAGTAATGCATACTTGGGTGCCTGCATGGGAAAAAAAATCTCCTTTCTTCTAAGATAGTTCATTATGAGTTGATTTTAAGGAGAGAGGCACAGGGGACTTACCCCCTCCCCTCATCTGCATGAAGGGGCAGTATATGGATCTTTGATCCCCAGAGATAAGTCCGTGTTCAGTTGTCTTTTTAAAACCTAGTTTTTCACATGCAATATTGATGTTCTTTGTTTTTCACTGTTGCAGTCATCACATTTGGGTTATCCCTGCCCAGGGTAGCCCTCAGTCAGCCCAAATACCAGAGGCTTTGTATTTCTGCATCGGTTGCCATTGCTCCAGGACTGACATCAGGTCTTCAGTGTGATAAATTAAGGCAACCCACACCATTACATCAGTCTTTCTTGCAGAGGATCCCAAAGCAGAAGCAGTTCGCACGAGTGCCGGTTGGCACCTACCTGAGTTTTTCATTTCCGAATTGAAATGAAGTCTTCTAAAGCTAAGTACCCCGTTGGGGATCCTTTTTTCTTGCTTTAACCGATGTCAGAAAAAGTTAACAATTGTCTCGCCTGTGGAAAGCAAATACCACACCAGGATTTTCATTCTTACTGCGTCACTTGCTTAGGCCCAGACCACGATGTCCCCCGCTGTCGCTTTTGTGCTTTGCTCAACACCAGAACTATACATCGTCGGGCCCTTATTTGTAGCTAGATATTTCCGCTGTCAGTCCTTGAATTCCGAAATGGCTTCAGTAAGCCATCCGACAGCAGATCTTCCGAAAAAAAAACAAAGATAAAGACAGAGCCAGACTGCACAGGTCCAAAACTGCCGACGATGCTTCCATTAAGCTAGTCGTCATTTCTGTCATCCTCAGTGAGGTGCTGTCGCAGCCCCTGAAGCCCACTTCTGTGGATTCTCAGGCCGCTACCGAGACCCTTTCAGAGTCTGGTATGCAGCTAGACTCTTCATCGACTAAGGATCCTGCAGATGTCTCTACCTTGGATGGGTCCGGAGCCGCTGAGCAGGCACCAGCTTCTGAGGAAGTACTTTGCACTACCAATTCTCAACACAGACGGATGACTTCTTTCGCGTCTACCGTTCTTTCAAAAACTACCGAGTTTCTAAGGCCCAGGGTATGAACCCCACCCAAGAAACCAACGACCCACTCTCAGGCACCTGCTTCCTTACCTCAGTCACAGATGCTTAAAATGGCGGAAGACCTTATAATGCTTATCAGAGGAAGCCAGGCTACCCCTTCCAAAAGTAAAAGAGATTTGTCCCTAGTAGTCTTATCTGAACAGGAGTCTGATGACTCTGATGCATCTGAATATTAAGATATGCAACCCCTCTCAGCTTATGAGGATTCTGATGCAGAGGAATCCATCCCTTATGCCCTTTCCACCCAAGGACTTCTTCTTTGGGGAAATCCTACATACTTTAAGGGAGCATTTCCAATGGGAATGTCAGGACTACCCTCAGTCAAAAAAGAGACTCAGGGAATTCTTAGATCTTCCACAGCACAGACCTCTGGCCATTCCTCCTGTTTTGAATGTTGTGGATGATGTTTTTATGGAATCCAGTTTCACTCCTGACACCCTCCCTCCTGCTCCCAGGAAACCATACAGGTACTATAGAGTCCCTGACTCTCATCGCAAATTTCTTTTCAAAAATCCAACTTCTGACCCCGATGTTCTCTCAAGGACCTAAAGGAATTAAAGCAACTTCAGCTAAGAATCCCAACCCCTCAGTTAGGGATTCCAGAGCATTAGACAAATGGGGGGTAAACAAGTATACACATCTGCTACTCTTGCTATTAGAGCACTAAATTGTCAGTTCCATATGCTGAAATATCAGCAACATACCATGGAACTTGTCAAACAAAAAATATCTTCTTTTCCTGCTTGTGCAGAAAATAAAGAGTTACAAGAGTTAATGCATTCTGCAAGTCAAGTTACTAAGCACACCTTATAATGTGGTTTTGACACCCTATTAGCATCTTGCAGGGCAGCAGTCACTGGTTCAGTCCTTAGAAAGCATGCTTGGCTAAAGGAACAGCCCTTGCCAGACAATGTCAAATCCAAATTATTGGACGCACTACTGCACAAAGGCAACTTATTTGGCACCAAGGCAGAGGAGGTCTTAAAAAGGATGGAAGAAAAAGCTAAATCTGTGCATACAGTTAAAGATTTCTTGCAGACCCAGCTGCTGAGGTTCAGTAGGCATTGCCCCTCCAAGCACTGGTCCTTTCCTGCCCCCTCCAGGTCAGCTCAGCCTAGACCCCGGGGAAGCAGCCCACCCCCCCCCCCCCCGACAGCAGCCCCAGGGAATGCAGAGATCTAAGCAGTGAAGTTCCTCCTCTTCAAACCCAGGGACTGCTAAGCCACCCCCTCATGGTAAGAACTCACAGTGACTTTTCACTTCCACCCCCTCCCTCTGCTCACCCACTCTTGCCCCTAGGAGGAAGACTCTCCTTCCATGCAAGCACCTGGGCCACCATTACCAACGACGGCTGGGTCCTCAACATAGTGTCCCAGGGATACAAATTTTATTTCCACACTCTACCAACCCCAAAAGGGTTCTCAGATCTTCCCCCAAACCAGTGGGTAGAGGCCATAAAGCAAGTCCTTTCCCTGCTCTCTATGAGAGCACTAGAGCATGTTCCTGCAAAACAGGTAGGTCAAGGTTTCTACTCCAAACTATTCCTTGTACCCAGAAAAGAGGGCACCTGGCGCCCCATCCTCGATCTATCCATGCTAAACACTTACTTGGCGATACCAAAATTCAAAATGCTCACCCTCCAGCAACAACTTCTTATGCTCTCCAAGGATGCTTGGTTAGCCACCCTAGACCTAAAAGTGGCCTACCTACACATCCCAATCAGGGAATCTTGCAGGAAATAGCTACGTTTCAGCTCATGATCACTGCACTTTCAGTTCTCTGTGCTTCCCTTTGGCTTATCCACTGCTCCCAGAGGTTTCACAAAATGCCTGGCTCCCACCATTGCTTTTTGCAGACAAAGAAATATTCAACTTTACCCATACTTAGATGTCTGCCTGATTCAGGCAGACAGTCAGGAAAAGCTTCTAAAGCACCTGACCTTTGTAAAGGACCTACTGACCTCCCTAGGGTATACAGTCAAGGAAAAGAAATCCAAACTAGTACCCACACAAAAGATTGTATTCCTGGGTGCAAGCCTGGACATGGCATCCCAGATGGCATTCCTTACACCAGAAAAACAAACCTACATGACAACCTACTTCTCTCAACGAGCCACCAGACCCCAGTTATCCACAAGAAAAATCCTGCAAGCTCTGGGGTTAATGGCTTCTTGCATTCTACTCATTCAGTATGCCAGACTGCATATGAGGAAACTACAGTGGTACCTAAAAAGCCTTTGGTGTCAGCACTTCCAAGACCTGGAAACTCTTATACCAATGATACCTTTTTTAAGGAGAGATTTTCTTTGGAGTGCAGCAGCATGCTACCACAACAAAGGACTACCTTTCTCCCAATCTCACGCCGCCCAAACCCTCATCACAGACGCATCAGACTATGCCTGGGGCGGCACACCTGGACGGCAGGTGCATTCAGGACCAGTGAAGTCCAAACCAAATACATCTGCACATCAACCAAAAAGAGATGTTAGTTCAGCAAGCTCTGACAGCCTTCAGACCCCTACTCTCCCCAGGGCCTCTACTGATCAAAACAGACACCACCACTGTGATGTGGTATATCAACAAGCAGGGAGGGACTCGCTCATACCCTCTGTGCAGGCTCGGCATGACCCTTTGGCACACAGCCTCAGGCATGCAACTACACCTGTTAACACAATTCCTGCCAGGCTCTCTAAACTATCTGGCAGACAACTTAAGCAGAAATCTTCTGGACCCACACGAGTGGCAGCTAGGCCAAAGAACCTTCACCCTTGTAACCCAGAAATGTGGCACCCCGAAGGTCAACCTCTTTGCTTCCCACTCCAGCTATCAGCTCAGCAAATTCTGCACCAGGGAACCTCAGAGCAAGGCCTGGAAAGTGGATGCTCTATCCTTCCAGTGGGTCAACCTCTTGGTCTATGCATTCCACCCTCTACCGCTCATTACAAGGGTACTGCTCAAAATAAGGGAGGAAAAACCAAGGAAAATCATGATTGCCCCAGACTGGCCAGGCCAACACTGGTACCCTCTGCTGCGTAGCCTGTCACCACTGCCACCATGGCATCTCCCTCAGATCTCAACACTCCTGACCCAGAGGAATGGAGAATTCATGCATTCCCAATTGCAGACCCTCAATCTGGCAGCGTGGCTTATTCTCTGACCACTGCACAAGCTGCCAATCTAAGCAAACAAGTTCTATATGTTATACTTGAGGCCAGATGCCCTAGCACTAAAAAGTATCATGCCGACAAGTGGAAAAGGTTTAGCACCTGGATCCAGGCTAAGGGACCCGGAACTGCACAGCCCTCCCTACCTGTCATCCTGTATTACCTGGCTGACCTACTACACAGGGGGTCTATCTTTCTCTTCCATTAAAATTCATGCCTCTGCCATTTCTGCTCGTTTCAGTACAGAGCCACCTCTTTTCTCCCACCATTTCATCAAACAGTTCCTAAGAGAGGCTAACGACTTGAGGCCACCCAAAAGAGCACCTACCCCAGCTTGGGACCATAACTTTGTTTTGGAAAAGCTCACCCTGCCCCCCTTTGAACCAGCAGCATCAGCAGAGTTAAAGTTCCTCTCTTGGAAGACAGCCTCCTTTCTGGCCATCACTTCAGCTAGAAGAGTATCCGAGGTACAAGTACTAATGGCTGTAGAGCCCTTCAGCATTTTCCATGCTGACAGGGTCTCCCTCAGGACTAACCCAGCCTTCATGCCAAAAGTGGTGTCCATTGTGGCTCTCAACCAATCCATTCATTTGCCCACCATTTTCCCTAACCCACAAAACAAGGGGGAAAGGATTCTGCACTCTCTAGATGTGCACAGACAGCTCAGATTCTACCTAGACAGGACTAAATCATTTAGAAAGACTGATCAATTGTTAGTCAGCTTTGCTGCAGGAGCAGAGGGCAAGGCCATATCCAAACAAAGCATTTCCAAATGGATAGCACACTGCATCCATTTCTGCTACAAGCAGCATGGGAAACCTCCCCCCAAGGGGGTCAGGACACATTCTACCAGAGCAACCTCCACCTCTGCAGCTTTCCTCAGAGGGGTTCCCACCAGGGACATCCTGGAGGCTGCAACATGGACATCTGTTCATACCTTCACCAAGCATTACCACATGCCTATCTTCTCCAAATCCAGGGCAGGCTTTGCCACAGCAGTCTTTCAGGGCATCCTAGCCAGCCCCCAGTGTTCTTGACTGCCTCCACCCTTTTCTTCAGCTTTGGGAATTAACCCAAATGTGATGACTGCAGCAGTGAAACATGAAGAACATAGTACAGTTGTGTGCACTGACTATAAATGTAGATGTTCGAGTGTATTCACTGTTGCAGTCCTGGTTTCCCTCCCTCCATCACCCTAGTCTCTCTCTCTCTCTCTCTCTCTCTATCCTTACAAGGATTTTTTGGTATTTACTTTCTACTGGTGGTGTTCTTCCACCATAACCTAGCTCCCTCTTGGGGGCTCCTGACAGGGGAAGAAAAACTGATGTAATGGCGTCGGCTGCCTTAATTTATAACACTGACGACCTGACCTCAGTCCTGGAGCAATGGCAACCGACGCAGAAATGCTAAGCCTCTGGTATTTGGGCTGAATGAGGGCAACCCTGGCAGGGATAACCCAAATGTGATGACTGCAGCAGTGAATACACTCAAACATCTACATTTTTGGTAAGTGTAGACAACTGTTCTTTCAGACATGCCATTCTTGAAGCCGTCCTAGAGACCATTTACAACAGTAGTCTACTGCTTGATCAAGAATCCTGTCAACAGTAAACCTGTTATTTAAAACTTTTGCAAATCTGTATTGCATTTAATATGGGCATTACTCTTTTAGAATTAAGCTTTAGTGGCAGGCAGTACATTCTAGATCTTGCCATATATAGCAAAGATTGGCATTGAAATAATCACAAATCTTAAAGTTAGACTTAAAGTATGTTTAATAATTCTAGGACCCCCCCCCCCCCCCAAGTTTTGCAAGTTTTCCCCTGTGTCTTGATGATTGTCTGCTTTTGTAAGCATTTATAAAATCAAATTATTTTTAACTGGAAGTTAGCAGGCAGTGTTTTTTTTTTCATTGTTAATAGAGGAGTCATGGTAATTATAACCTATACAGTGTGGTAAGTTGGATTATATACTACATAATGATTTATTTGCTTTTGATTTCAGCATCATTCAGTACCTTAACTCATTAGCACATGTACGTCATTTTTGGGCTAATCTTTACCCCCCCCCCCCAATAGCTTCATATTGGCATCTTGAGACTGCTTGATTGAACCTGACTTCCTTTTATTTCGGGACTTTTCCGTCCAATGTTTCTCAATTTATTCATGCAGCTAAGTGAACTGTGTATTTTTAAGTGAAAATGGAAAATCCATTGTCACTGTCCAAGTGGAATTGTTATATTTTCTAGGCAGTATGAAAGTATATTGAAGATGCATATATTAATACTGCTAAAACCAAGTGGCTTACAGAATGTTGCATAGTATCCACTTGAACCCTTAGTTGATTCTAGAAGTTGTCACAGATGTAATTTTTGAGTATGTTGAGTGTTTATACACATGCCAGCATAATTAGAAGTATAAATATATATTTAGATGTCTGTAAATCTTATCAAAAACAAGCTTGAAGAAAACAATTGCCTGTCATCAGAAAATTCAAGTCTGTTTGAACAAAAGTAGTGCTAGTAGTCTTTCTCTAGTTTTCAGTATTGAGGCTGCAGTTTCTGAAATTGTTCGGTGAAAGTGTTAAGATTTTTTTTGTATTGTAATTTGTTATGATGCTAATGGAGAAAAATTTCAGTGCATTGACTGTAGTCATAAAGAAGAATTTCTTTTGCTGAACAACATTACTGTTTCTCCTTTTCTGGCAGCACTTCATTCAAAGGTATTTATGATTGCTTGACTTTGCTTCTGCTTCTCTGTTGCGATTTTTCATTAAAAGACTCTAGCATCTAAAGGTGTTGACAAGCTGCTAATATTGCAGCTTTTTACTGAGTGTGAACAAGTTGAAGTCTGTTAGAATTGAAGCTTCCTTGCATCAAAACCCTGTGGCAACTGCTGTTGTAGCGTTTATTGAACTTTTCTTTGCATATGAATTGCGTTGAAATGATAATTTAATTGTGCCAAACATTCATATAGTGAACTTATGTTTGACCTGAAGATTATATTTCTTTTGCAGTGAAATTGTGGTCTACAAATCTGGACAATTCAGTGGCAAGCATTGAGGCCAAAGCTAATGTTTGCTGTGTCA